>NC_089582.1:94320772-94539935 GCF_019320115.1 Miscanthus floridulus | reverse complement strand
TGACTATCATGTAGACGTTGTTCTCATGCTTGGAACCCTAGGCAATAATCTAGCAGACGCTAAGCGCAGATAGACTAAGCTCATTGATCGCTAACTATATCAAGGAGTTGGAGGCTTAGAATTATGGTTGTAATGAAGATTACACTCCTTGGTCGTGCAAAACTTCCTACTAGAAAGTACAAAACAAAACTAATAGCACGATTGAAAACCAGCATACTATTTAGCATAAAACTACATGTTTTGTAGTTTTCAAAATATTAAAAAAATGAAATGGTAAATTTTAAGGACCGTCTACTTGCAAGTGACTTCAATTGGTATAAATGTAAGTTAAACCCTTGAATTAGATCCAACCACTAAGATCGAGCTCTACAATATAATCTTAACTCGTTTTATCTTTTTAGTTTAGCTACGCACAAAACAGAGTCTGCCTAATGCTTTCACTCATTCTGTTTTGCTATTGCTATCTATAGGTGAGGACCACAACATTCTCCTTACTTCCATGGAAAACCTCCTCCACTAGAACTATTTTTATCAACTCTACCCATTCATCTCCACTTCTACCATCACCCCTGATTGCTCTTGGTGGCGCTACCTCGACTACCTTGACCCTAGCCTAACCACTCCGCCCTATCGGCCTTCAATGCCACCACCCATCCTTTACCATCATGACATGTAGCATCTCTACAGCCTCAGCAACCCTTATGATCAGCCCCCTCGATGATCACCCCTTTGTAAGAGTAGGTAATCCTGGCTATGTATCATCTTTCATTAACGAATTCTATTAGGGCCCGTTTGGCAGATCTGTGCTCCCTAATTCTCCAGCTGTGCTCCCTGATTCTCTGGTCAAGTGATTTTGAGGCTGAAAATAATTCTCTTTGATTCTTTAGCATAAACTCTTAAAATCACTATGGAGAATCACTTCACAGAATCAGGAGAAGCTACTTTTTTCAGCTTTCATCCTCTTAGTTCATTTCAGAGAATCACTTCATAGAATCAACAGAGAATCACTTAACTCTGAAAAAACTATTTGGCAGCCGAGGAGTGATCCTCTTCGAGAATATGCTCCATGGAGCGCTCCCAAACGCACCGTTAAAGTATATAGCCTTGGAAGTGACGTTCATGTTTGCTCGACCTAAATAGATAAACTTATATGTTGACCAGATCAGATACTTGAATATAATGTTTTCCACCTGTCGGTGTTTTGAACCACTGGCTAATAAATTTGTATCTGTGCGTCTGGCCCAGATGGTGTGCTCAGAGGACACAAGGATTTATACTGGTTCGGGTGGAATGTCCCTACGTCCAGTCTGCTGCTGCTCGTGTTACCAGCACTAGTTTGTAGTAGGGGTTACAAACGAGCGAGAGAGGGAGAAGGTTCTAAGTCTTTGGTGAAAAGATGGAACGAAGTTGAGTCTTGTTGAGCTCGTTCAGCTGTGCCCTTCATGGGGCATCCTGCTTTCCCTTTTATAGGTGAAGGGGAAGGCACATGTTACAGATAGAGAAAGAGATAGAAAAGGAGAAAAACGAGGGAGAAGAAGGCCTCTAGGGTCGCGGCGTCCTTCATCTCCTTTATGCAGGTCCCACCGGTCCTGTAGATGACGACGGGGACGTCTCCACGTCGCGGCCCTGTTTGCCACTGGCGTTATACGCAGGCATCGTCAGCCGGTCGCGGCGCTCCACTCCATTCCGGTAGGCGGCGTGGTCAACAGGTACTCCTGTCAGAAGCCGTACGGGGATTAGGCAGCACAACGCCGGCACGTCCGACACTGTTTGTGACATGAGCCTCCAAGTATGGTCCGTCGCGGCCACGGGTCACGTCGAGACGTGCCCGCTTCTCTTCTGGTGTTAGAAGTTTGACCCTGGGATCGTACTCTTAGACCCATAGTGGTTGGAGGCGGTATGGATCCCCGTCGAGCGAGACGGGGCCCACACCCGAGGGGTCGGGCGAGACCTTAAATACGTCTTGGACCATGCGAGCGAATTAACGTTCGTAGCCATTAACTTCCTTCGTCCGGGTATCCTAATATCGATACCCAACACCACCCATATGGAACATGAACACTTTACTGTTTTTGCATGTGAAAATAAAGGGCAGTATGTTTTTCACGGATGATAGATGGCATATTAAGGATTGTTAATCAAATAAAAAATGCATTGTTAATTAATTAACAAATGCTAGATATAGTGATTAGTACTCACTCTGTCTCAAAATAAGTGGCACAGTGGGATTCACGCTAGTCACATTTTATTAAGTTTGACTAGATTTATAAAAAATATTAGCAATATTTATATCTCTAAATAAATTTATTATGAAAAATATATTCAACGATTCATCTAATGATATTATTTATGCACCATAATAAATATTAATAAGTTCTTATATACTACTTGAAGGAGTATTTTGGTTAAAGTTAAAATCATTTCACTTCTCGAGAACGACACTATTTTGGGTATAGAACATTTCTCTCTCTTTTTCATTCCTTCACGTAGGATCGAGGCAATGCGTGGCTTGACGAGGACAGATTGAGGCTAAGGTACCATTCATGATTACTCCTTCCGTCTATTAAAAAAAAAAAATGTAATTCTCCTTTTTTATAAGTCAAACCGTTTAAATTTTAATTAAATTTATATAAAAAATACAAATATTTATGATATAAAGTAAGTATCATTAAATTAATTATAAAATATATTTTTATAATAAATCTATTTGGAGACATAAATACTAATAATATTTACTATAACCTTGGTCAAACTTTAGCTTCTTTGATCGATGCTTATGCTATAATTACATTCTTTTGCTGATGAAAGTATCATTTTAATACCAAATCTCTTCTCATGTTTCTAGGGTTTGCCGTTCATGATTACCATTCATGATTATCTTCCATGCTCCACTGGCAGACGGCAGTGACACACTGACACTGACACTGACACTGACACTGACACTGTGACACAGGGCTGTCAGCCGCGAGTCGCCGTCCGGCCGTCCTCGATCGACTACCAAACAGCCGGCCAGCGCCAGCGCCGCTCCATCATCCCGTTCCGTTGCCTCGTCCTGTCCAAGCGGACAGATCCAAAGCAAAACCCAGAAAAAAGTTTGAAAAAACCATTCGCACTCCCTCCTCCCTCCACCGCCACTACCCACCCACCCGTACCCCAATCCCCAATTCACCAGATCGAGCGCCGCGTGCCTAGGGTTTGCGCCCCCGCCGGCAGCGATGCCCGCGTCCTCCGTCTCGGGGGGCAGCGGCCCCGGAGGCGTCTCCCCGGACGCCATCATCGAGTGGCTGCAGGACGAGATGGGGTACCCCTCGGCCCCGCCCGCACCGGAGCAGCTCCGCAAGATCTGCCGGGGCAACATGATCCCCGTCTGGTCCTTCCTGCTCCGCCGCGTCCGCTCCGAGCGAACCGTCGCCACCGCGCGCCGCAACATCCTCGTCCACGGTGTCGCGGCCCGGCGCGCGCGGGAGGGCGGGGCGATGGGGGCAGGCGCCGGTGACGCCGCGGCCAGGGAGGCCGAGGCGAGGGAGCGGGACCTCGCCGCCGAGGAGGCCGAGCGGCTGCGTGGGGTCGTGAGGAGGCAGCGCAAGGAGCTCCGCGCGCGCATCGCGGAGGTCGCCAGGGAGGAGGCGGAGCGCAAGCGCGTCCTCGGCGAGCGCTCCAATGCCAGGTACCTAAAATTATAGCGGAATTATGGGGTACGTCTAGGCGTTACATAGTTGCTACGTTCCTGTATTCAGTTTTGCGGCTTGCAAAATTTTCTCAGAAATGGCACAATAGATGTAGGCGCTCCTGACTGTAACTATTCCTCTAATAGAAATGGTGATGCTCAATGTACTGATATATGATTGCTTGGAAGCTGATATCATTGTTAATCCTAATATACTTTGCTGCGAACAAAAGGGTTTTCAGAGATATGAAATCCAGAAGACTGGCACATAGTAAAACGCCATCTGTACGATCTACTCAGTTTCACCAGTCTAGATGTCACTAGATGTCCCTCCGTTAAAAAAAAACACAATCTTTATATTCCTATCAATTATCTACATCTGGAATCAGTGTTTGTGCATATACCAACATCTGATGACAATCCCTTGGGTTTATAAGTGTAAGTGCCAATACATTCATATTTCTTTATGTTTGTTGCATTAATAAACCAAGAAATTCGTGGTAGTAAGTCTGCTGACATATGAAAAGTCATACCAAACTCTTAGCATGTGAAAAGGCTGTTGAATTCACAAATTCTGGCACACAGAGGCAGTCGGCGTCAATGTTTGTGGTATAGTTGTTTTATGGTCAGCATTACATGATGTGTTTGAAAACAATAACTGATACTGCATTTGTGTTTCTTCTTCCATGCTTTGCAATTTCGTTTATTTATTTATATAAACTGTGGCAAGTGGTGATGGTGTGCTTGTAGCTGATCTAGAATAATTGACAAGAGTTTTTTTAAATAAAAAATAGGCACAAGCAAGTTATGCTCGAAGCATATGAACAGCAATGCGACGAAGCTTGCAAAATATTTGCTGAATACCAGCGTCGGCTACATCAGTTCGTTAACCAAGCAAGGGACGTGCGAAGATCAAGTATAGGCGTGGCTGGAGCTACTGGTGCTGTTGAGGATATGCAATTGCAGAGTGATAGAGAGGATCTTTACTCATCAACTATCAAAAGCAATAGGTTGCCAGAGGATCTTTTAGAAACTGCAGGTGAAAGGAGCATCCGGAAGGCATGTGAAACTCTTGCTGCGGATATGATTGAAACAATTCGAAGTTCATTCCCGGCATTTGAAGGGAGTGGCATTAATTCAAGTTGCCAATTAGATGCAGCAAAGCTGGGTATTGACTTGGATGGTGAAATACCAACAGATGTTAAAGCTGTCGCATTGGATTCCCTAAAGAATCCGTTCCTGCTTCTGCAGTCAATCATTACCTACACATTGCGCATGAAAACACTTATACATAGAGAAACAGACAAGATTGACATACGCACTGATGCAGAGTTACTGAGGTATTACATGCCTTGTCTTCAATTTTTCTTATTACCGTATCTCAGGAATAGACATTAAAAAGAGTTCTGTGTTTTTTTTTTTTTTTTTGTCACACATAGTGCTGATTGTGCAGAAGAATTCTTCTTGAGGGTCTAGTTATGTGCTCATGAGTGAGAGTATAGATCGTATTATATACATGAATTGGTTGAGCTTTAGTTGGGAAATTAATATACTGTATACGCATTTGAATGTATATGTCACTTTGTTGGAAGTGGATATGATATTAAAATTAACATGAAGCTTGTAATTGAAAAGGTCTGTAATGTGTGTTGATTTTCGTCAATTGATGTGTTCTGAATTGAGTTGCTACATATACTAGCTGAGCTGCTTATAATTTTCGGGTTAGATGTTGACCAGATATACATTGTTTTCCTAGGTATAAATATGAAAATGAGCAGGTTATTGATGCTGCTTCAACTGATGCAAGCTCACCCTTACCGTATCAGGTGTATGGAAATGGGAAGACTGGATCTCAATTGTCAACTCGAGGAACATATGATCAGCTACTAGAAAGACAGGTAGTTACTTATGAAGTGTTCTTTTTCTTCTGGTGCGCATGAGGTGTTTTGATGTTGTATTAGCACAAGGGTTATTGTTCTCTTCTGAGTTCACACTTCTTTCTATGAATGAAACCAGCACCTCTACATTTCTGTATTATTTTACGTCATGTATTTGATTTCCAAAATCAGAAATTTCAAGTTATCTCTTAGTACTAATGTTATTTTGGCCTGCTTTATTTTAATTTTATCTAAATATTCAACATTGCTGATATTGAATTCACTTTTTTGAAAACAAAATTATTCAAATATTAGTAGTCGTAGTATTAAAATACTGAATTCCTGGAAGGAGAAAACAACCTGCAGTGTATCATGGTAGCTCTTACACGAAAAAAAAAAATCGTGATTTCATCTAGCTCTTCTTTGTCCACTTGGTGCACTAACATATTGCATTGTGCCTTCTGCACAGAACCTCAAATAAAGCACATGATGCTGAAGATAACTTATTAATCACATTTTGCCTTTCAGAAAGAACATGTACAGCAATTCTTGGCAACAGAAGATGCTTTGAACAAAGCTGCAGAAGCTAAAGCACTAAGTCAGAAGCTATCGCAACGCCTGTATGGCACCATTGACATGGCAGGAAGTAAGAAGCTGCCTACTGGGAACACCACACAAAATGTGACCAACAGTAGGCATTTAGAGGTACTTTTTTGAAAGCTGTACCTATAATGAAACCAATTTGTGTGCTCCTTGATAGACTAAATGGTATTCATAATACATATAGTAAGATAGGAACAAGAATAACATGTGCACATGTCTGAGATATATAATTTGCTGTTCCAGTTTTGCTGTCTAGAGGTTTGTGTTTCCAGGTTACATTAATACCTATTTACTTGTTGTGAGCAGTGTAAAAATCCAAGTTCATTTTAAAGTTTAAACACCTTGCTTAGGACCTAACAATATGTACCTGAATGCATGCATCAATGCAATTACATATAAGTGACTCATGTGGGGGTGGCAAAACTGCTGTTTGTAGCTTTATGTGCTTGCTGCTTCTTAACTCCTTAATTCTGCATTTTTCTTATTCAATTTAGCATATAACAAAAAAAAACTTTGGATAATCAATACCTTTTCCTGGTAACATATTCTACCTCATTTTAGCTGGACGTTTGGGCCAAGGAAAGAGAAGTTGCGGGACTAAAGGCGAGCTTGAGTACGCTTACATCTGAGGTACAACGTTTGTATAAGTTATGTGCTGAGTGGAAGGAAGCAGAAGATTCATTGAAGAAGAAATGGAAGAAAATCGAAGAATTCGACGCCCGTCGATCAGAGCTGGAGTGCATTTACAGTGCTCTTCAGCGGGCTAATATGGTTAGCTAGCTTGCAATATTGTGACTCTCTCTTTCAACTCTAGGATTTGTCTGGTACGGGAATGAGCTTAGTGATGGATGTCAATAGCTGTGAGTATAGTGTTGTAGTGAGCTTTGATCTTATATTATATTTTGTTTATTCCTGCTCAGAGTTGGGTATTTGATTTGTCATTTGTGATATTAGTGGTTTGCAGCTTGTAGTGTGCATAAATATGTTAATGGTGGTGGGGACTCATGGGGCTTGGTCTCACTGTCAGTATTTTGATATAAAATACAATTAGGTCAATTGCTTTGTTGACATCGAATCTTGATGATATAGGATGCATCGGCATTTTGGGAGCAACAACCATTATCAGCTAGAGGATATGCATCAAGTACAATTATCCCTGCATGCCATGCTGTGGTAGACATGTCTACGAGCTCAAGGGACCTCATAGAGCGAGAGTTAGCTGCATTTAGCCAGAGCTTGGATAATAGCTTGTGCAGGTTGCCAGCAACCCCTCAGGTTAGTACTGTTATATGTTTAAATTGATTACTTCCAAAATAATATCTGTCTGCTATGTAACTATATCAGTACTCGTTTATATCCGCTTTACCCGAATGAACTGGATAAGCATGAACCACTAAAAATATGCTAGACAGTTTTCTCCATATATTGCCTGTGATGTTGATGTTGTCATTGCTGAAACATGTCCAGCATTCTCATCTTTTCAAGATTCCAGTTCTTATTAGATTGGCTACTACTGGTGCATTTTAACAAGCCACTATTTAGGCCAATAAAGACAATTTTCCATCTCTACCTCTGTCCATCTCCCTTATCATCAGCTTGTCACAGTTGAACTTCAGTCACTATTCTGCTGACATTACCCTACTGTAGGCCCTTTTGGAGGCCGTGGGTTCTAACGGCGTGACAGGACCAGAAGCACTTGCAGCTGCAGAGAAACATGCAGCTTTGTTGACTGCAAGAGCTGGTGCCAGAGATCCATCTGCTGTGCCATCTATATGCCGCATCTCTGCTGCTCTTCAGTATAACTTTGGTATGTTCAGTGGTACTGGCATTGTTATGTGTTTTGGTTCAGGAATGCGTATTATCTTTTATGTCGTGTCATCATTGATTACTGGATGCCGTAATTTAAAAAGCATATTAAAGATGAAATCTTATGTAACCGTCGTTGTATTATCATGATGATGCATACTAGAATTCACAATTGTAACAATCCTTGTGTTCCTATTGTTCACATCAACTAAAGGAGAAGTATTTTGATATTATCTTGGCGTGCAAGCGGTAGAGTCTTACCGCCTGTGACCGGAAGGTCCCGGGTTCGAGTCGCGGTCTCCTCGCATTGCACAGGCGAGGGTAAGGCTTGCCACTGACACCCTTCCCCAGACCCCGCACAGAGCGGGAGCTCTCTGCACTGGGTACGCCTTGGCTGCCATTCTACCTATAACTAACTAGTTTGCAACATGCATCAGTATCAACTTCTTACAGCACATGTTACTTGATTTGTCGACTGTTTTGGCATCCCCCTTCTTGAATTGTAGTGTATACTCACATGCTTCTCATGTCCTGATTGATAGTTTCACCAGGTACAGAAGGCACAGATTCCGGCTTGGCTTCAGTATTAAATTCACTGGAGTTCTGCCTAAAACCATGTGGGTCTGAAGCTAGCATATTAGAGGATTTATCGAAATCTATCAACTTGGTGCACACACGGAGAAATCTTGTTGAGAATGACCGTGTTTTGCTGAACCGTGCACGTCGTGCTCAACAAGAATATGAAAGGTACATTCCATATTATTTACCTTTTTAGTTCCTTTGCAGTAGCTATTTACTGAATCCAGCCAGAAACTGATTCAACGCAAAGGAGATATTGTCTGCTTCATTTTTTACTCGTTATTTCAGTTGGAATATTTGTTCTATCTGCTCAAATGGATGTGTTTTCAGAACACGTACTGATATGGCATGTCTTTGTGTAGAGTGGCCAACTATTGTCTTAAATTAGCCGGTGAACAAGAAAAGGTGGTGAGTGAAAGATGGCTTCCGGAGCTGAGAAATGCAGTTCAAGAAGCTCAAAGGTGTTTTGACGATTGCCAGCGTGTTAGGGGCCTGGTAAGCGAATAGTAGCATTGATTTAAATTTTTGTGGCTATGCCTTTGTTTGTTCACCCGATCATGGTGTCAAACAGTATGTTACTTAGCAACTGCCCCATTGGTCAGATCTGTTGCAGTGTTACTATGATAAACCTGTTTGCCCTGTGACCAATGAACTCATGCTTCTATGTTGTTGCAACTTCCAGGTTGATGAGTGGTACGAGCAGCCAGCAGCCACAATTGTGGATTGGGTAACGATAGATGGGCAGAGCGTTGGTGCCTGGATCAACCTCGTGAAGCAACTCCACATGGAGATCTCCAGACGGACGCTGGCCATGTCATCGGTAGGAGACGACTGAAGCAACCAGCTGTGACCCCTGTGGCTTTGGAACTAGTTCGGAGGCTCTATGATGGGTTCGGTTTGGCGAAGATATCTTCTATCTACTCGATAGCCTTTTCCCATTGTAGTTTATATTATACGCCTCTCTCTCTGGTTTGGTTTGTAATTAGTTTCTAACATGTGCCTGGTTTTTTCATTTGGCGCAGACGATCGGTGTTGGTGTTGTGGCTTTGCTGATTTGGGTGCAGCTGTGGCTTTGCTGTTTGGGCTGCACCTGCCGTCTTGCTGTTAGTTGTACAGGGTCGCGCCTCACATGTGAGTGTTCAATCAGTCCGTGAATTGTTTCAGTTATAACGTCCATTTAACTTTCTAAATTAGCCAAAGGAACGTGCCCAAACAAAACGTGCTCTTCGATCACACTGCTTTCACAATTACTCTTCCAGAAAGAGTGAACGGTCGGTTCTTAAACTTAGTTTACTAAATGTTTATACATTGAATGCACCGTGAATGTGTTTAAGTAGGCTTCATTCAGTAGAGTCATGTTGACCATCCAATAGCTGAAATAGCACAAATGCAATGGTTGCAAACGGCGCGGCGGCGGTCAGCCCGCCCCGCGTCCGCAGCAGCCGCGAGGGACTTTGCGGGTAGACGCAGCGGCCCGCGTAGCGCCGCGTACGTCCTCGCCTACGACCGCCCGGGCTTCCGCCGCATCCTCTCGCCCTCACCACCGCCAAGGTCCTGGGCGCGCTCGCCGTCTCCGCCACCGTCGTCTCCCTCCCGATCCTGTTACCGCGCCTGCTGCGCGTCAAGGTCCTACACTCTGCATCCCCGCCCTTGCAAGCTTCCTGTCCAGCTGCCCGCCTCCGTGGCGTGGCCCTGCGGCCACAGCCAAGCCCGGCGCCTAGGCCACGTGCGACGTCCAGGCCTCCAGCACCAGGCGCCAGGTTGAGCCGGCCAGGTCGCCCCGCCCCCTTCTCCTTCCTCCTGTTATTTTTCCATACTATACACTTGTGCTTGCTGCACATCTCACATCTCACCGTGACAGTGTGACATGTCGGCTTATCCCATATTCGGCTTGTTCGGCTTCTTTTTTTTCAGCCGAAACAGTATTTTTCTCTCACAACAATTCAGCAGAAACAGTGTTTTTCAGCCAACGAATCAAGAAAACTGGTATTGCTACCAGTATCCAGCAGAATTCATATAGGTTGGTTTTTTATCCTTCCTTTTATAAGTGCCCTTAGACTTTATATTATCTTCTTCTTTGCCGAAACCGAGCTATTAATTGGCACCTTGGGCACCAAGCACCTATAGGCCATGGCTTCGGGGCAGCTCCCTCGGGATAAGGGATAGTGATAGGTCTAAAGCTCGTCATATCGACTAAAAGGGTGAAACTAACATCCAGATCTGGTTCTACTTTTTATTTTGAATATTCAGTGATGTACTATTGTGTTTAGCACTATGAATCGATATCATCATCTAACTTCTTTGTTATATCTCTTAGTACTAAGACCAAACACACATACGCCACACATTCAATGATACAGTGCATATACTGCTACATGCATACACACATACGGCCTGTTCGCTGGTTGGTTTCTAGGCTGATAAGCCCAACTGGTGCTGGTTCGCTGTGAGAGAAAAACACTGTTGGTAGTTTACCGACCAGTTATTATGGAAATATACAAACCATGCATTACTTCATAAAATGCAATGCAGGTATAGATATAACATGCATATTTATGTAAATTCATGTCTTTGCCTCCACCCTCCATGTTCACTTCTTCAGTACTTCCATATGGCATCCATCTCTATGGTGGGGGTCGTAGACTCTGGGCTGGTGACGGACATCATCGACCAAATCTCAGCGGCATTAGCCTGCTCGTCCTTCTGCGACGCCATCGAGGATGGCCTAGGTACAACAACATCAAAGCCGTCGGTGCCAGCTGTTCCCATGTCCATCTGGCCAGCTGCTCCCATGCTCATATGGCCAGCTGCTGCCCCCATGCCCAATGGGTGGTAGAAGTTCATCTGCGACGGCATGGCTATCGGATTGCCGAACAAGGCGTCGTTGATCTGGAGCCCGCTGGTGCCACCGATACCTGCCATAGACGGCATCACGGGTGGCATCCTCGCGCTGGTGTTGGAAAAGTAGGGGGCCACTGGGTCCATCGCGAAGTCTGGCAGGATGGGAGATTCCATCGGCATGGGCATGGGTAGCGGCGGCTGTAGCGGCATGGGGATGGGGATGGCCGGGATGTTGTTCTGATTTTGACCAATCCCAGTGCCAGCCATGACCACCTTGTACGCTGGAGTAATCGTCTTCTTGATCCTAGTGGTCTTGTCGAACACACGACAGACCACCCACTCATCCTACGCAAATTTCATTTATAAACCGGGAGCGAAATCAGATTAGGATAAGCAAATAAAGCAAGTACCATATGGATGCATCCATCATGTCGATGCTGTTACCACTACCACACACCTTGGAAGCTGAAGCTGAAGCTTTCATGGCCGCGGCGTTCGCGGCTGAGCTGGATGCAGATGCTGGGTCGGGGAGCCTACCGCTGCCTTCGAGCCTGTTCTCGTGCATCACCTAGTTCGTTTTGTCGCCTCTTGTAGAAGACGAGTGTCTTCTTCGTGCCGACGAGCAACACCACCCCTTGTGTGGTATTGTAGACCTCCTTGTCCTTGCCGGTTGCTTTCCAGTAACCGCCCTTTGTGGCCCGGTTCGCCCTTAGCCCTGTCGAGTACCACTCTTTCTCGCCTATTTTTGCCTCTCCTGCAGCATGTGAACCAATCAAGCGCCATATATTAGTCCACATATCGATCACTAGCATAGCAGCATGCACCCACTATTTGGATCAAACAAGACAAGGGTGTATATGTATGTACAGATCAAGGCTTCTTGTTACATACGTGGGAGGTCCCACGGCTCTGTCTTGTTTAGGTCGATCTCTGCGATGACGGTGCTGGTGCAGTCCCTATTGCGCACCTTGTTCGTGAGGTAGATGCTGACAATCTCATTGTCACTCGGGTGGAAGCGGGACCCTGGAGGCAGGCTGAGGCCTCCGCCAGCGCCAGCAGCGTTCATCTCCTGCTGCTCCGGCTGTTGTTGCTCTGCCATGGTTCTCTTGCTCCTTAGGATCATCAGATCCAGGAAGCACCAACAAACAACCGTATCAAGCAACACAAAATAAGCTGAGAAAATAGTCAAATACTGAAAAAATGAAGCATACATACATGCACAAACTCGATCTTCTTGACCTGCCGGTTAGTCTCTCGCTCACCAAGATGAATGCAGGACAAGTTTTTGTATTGCAGTGAGTCTGGCATAGCAGCACGGCGGCTTAAATAGGCAGGAGGTGTGTTCGCGCACGCCACTTTTCCGCTGAAGCATCCTGTCCCGGCCCGGGCTCCCCTCTTTTCAGGTGGTGTCTGGGTATTGTTGGACCCTTGTTCTTTCCAACTGGGCCGCGCTTGTCCTCGTGCACCCAGGCTTGGCTGCTACTGGCGACAGGTGCCTGGGTTCTAGAATGTCTCTGCCTGCGTACGGCGTGCAGCCTGCTATGACCCGCCTCTGGCCCTGGCCTACGATTCCTGTGGATGTATGCGTCCGCGCCACTCATGCATGTAGGCATGATCTGTCCATCGTCTCGTCTGTATGCAGAAGAGGGATGCGCGCGTTAGCGACTGAGGGCTGCTGCGGCTATATGGTGCAAGGCCTTCGTGAGCGTAGGCATCCATCTGGGTCGTCGTGTTCTTCACTACTCTATTAGTTTTAGGTGCATGCAGAAATGCATGCGCGCGTGGCGTTGTGCCAATGCGGTATGCTATCTGTGGCTATGTATGTATGTAGACACCCTGATGTATCTATCTGCTGGACGATATGATCTGTATAGCATATTAGCATGTGCTCATTATCACACAAAAACCATGCATAGATTGGCGCCCAACTGATAAGTGTGAGTCCAAGCGCGCCAGCCCGGAAACCATGGCCAGTTAGCCTGTTACTGAGCCAGCCAAGGGATATATAGGCGGCGACGATCGCTTGATTTATGCATGCATTCAGGATATTTTTCTTTTCAATTCCTTACTTTCAAAGGAATTAATTTAGTAAAGCCACGTTCTGATCCATATCGATTCATCACACATTGCGCATGGATACAGATGACTAGAGTTCATGCTTACGTGCCATCCAGGCTGGCTGAAGATGGCATGACATGCTAGCTTTCCCTAGAAAAGTGGTGGCAACGTGCGCTTGTCCATGGGTGCCATGGCCCATGTCATCCTGGAGAGGCTTTCGGTGTGGTATATATATATATACGTGATTGTACATGCTTATCAATTTGCTTAGCTTGAATGGGGCTAATCCTCTACACTCATCTTATATGGGTGTGCCCCAACCGGTAGGAATCGACCGAAGTATCTATCATCACCAGTGTACCACACAAGCTACCATAGCCGCACTTTAGATATGGCATCAGGAATATACCTGACATCACTCTTTTTCCTATTCCGGCATTCATTTCATCAGCAGGGTGTAATCTCGTGTTAGTATAAAAACTATATATAGAAGTAACATATATTTGTTAGCATAGGATAGATGTGTTAATCATATGTCTCTAATAAACCCAGCAAGGAGACCCAATTCGGCATGGATGAACCCGGATCGGCTAGTGCCAGAGAAGGATATGATGTGGGGGTAGGGTTGGGGGGAGGCGGCTTGGTATATCAGGTCTCACGGCCAGTTGGATCTCCTGCCTATGCTTTCTTGATTAATAGAGATGTGTTGTAACAGGTGGATAATAATGTGGTTACCGATGTAGAAGCTTTTTTACCGACATTGAAGCTCGGTTTTGTAGGTAGTAGTGAGATCTGTTTGATGTGCTGAACTTTTCTTAGTTGTCGTCGTATTCTATTTTGTTGCCACAACTTGCGGCTTGGCTTCTTGTGAAGCAAAGAACACATGCCATGAGCAAAGTTATTAGGACCGGACCGGACTTCGAACCGGTGAGGCCATCGGTTCACTGGTCCAACCGTTAAGAACCGGTTGAACTGTCGGTTCAATTGTTTTGGACCGGATGAATTGAACCGGTTACAAATAATTCAAACCGGTGCCATATAATGCTATATAAGAGGTAATTAGCAACATATAGTTGATCACATAAATATATAAATAAGAGGATAAAAGCATAATTGCATAACCAACTTCCAACTAATCTACCCATAAGTACACAACATACTCTAAAGTCTAAAATCAGCACGTGTTTGTTGACGATCCTTAATTCAAATAATCTGATCGTCAAAAGATAATAAAATGAATAATGCATTTATAGCAAGATAGGTCTTAATTTAACAAGTTTCGCAAGTATTGATTCTAGAGTTGTTTTACAGGATATGTCAAAAATGTGCATGAAAAAAATAATATATGGAGCACTTACAAATTGATGCATAAATGACTAGAATAATAATTAAATATTCACCATTGTAAAATATCTTGAATACTAAAATGGAGTGTATCGTTGCAAAGTGCTCGTTGAGATAATTAAAATAAATATATGATTTGTTCCATTTAGAGTTAATCTGAGAAAATTATGAATTTTTTAAATTTAAAGGTGACGTCGTCCTACACCAACAATGCCAAAAGTCAACAGAGCTAAGCCAGGCGCAACACCACCACGCGTCCACGCATCCAATTCAAATTCCAACGTGAGCAGCAGCCTAGTGGACCCACAACTAGTAGGTGGACCGCGCACAGCCACACACGCACTCCACATCTGCATTAGGACCATGTTGCAGCCTGGCGCACGCTAGCAGAACTAGACCGGGACGGTTCACAAGGAACCACCCGGTTCACTGGTTCTGTAGAAAACCGGTTGGTTCAACCGGTTTTTACCGGTTCAATTACGTGGACGGTCTGTAAAACGAACCGAACCGTTATAGTCTCTGGTTCGGTCTTTTACCGGTCGGACCGCCGGTCCGGTCTGGTCTAAATAACTAGGGCCATGAGTCGTGACTAGTCCCACCAATCTATTGGCGTAGAATTCTACCGGTGCTTTAAGATTGTCCTGCAATTAATGAAAAGCAATATGATATATACCATAAAGCCTGCCTTCTCAGTTATGGGGATTGCTATATTATCTCTCGGTACATTCAAAATGACATTATGCTAATCCACACCGATGAGCACGCAAATCGAACAAGGCCAAAACCATAACGGAAGGGGATATTACACTTTAACCCTCGTCACATTATTATTGCCATGGAACTCCAGTTGGTACATATATTCTCTCCACCCACGTTGATATGCTCTGTTGACAATCATGAGCTATTTATGGTAAAATTGATATACTAAATATGAATCCATTGACAATCACGAACTGTTTATGAGCATGCCCCTACCTAAAGCAATCCACATATCTATCACCAATTCACCACACAAACTTCCGCAACCACACTTTAGATATGTATCAAGGAATATACCAAACATCATTTTTTCTGTTTTGGTATTCGCTTGTCTCATCAGTTGGGTGTAATTTCATATTTGTATACAAACTATAAAAGTAACATATATTTTTCACCACAGGATCAGGCGTGGAGGAACATAGATCTCTACTAGTGTCAAAGGAGGAGGGCTAAGAGGGGAGGTGACAGTGCTGGGCTCCGCATCGGGTCTCACGGTGGGTTGGATCTCCACGATGGGCTCGATAGTGGGCTTAAGAGCAGGATTTGCTAGGCTTTTAAATTATGGGATTTTCTATATTTATCTGACACACATAAAAAATGCACTACGCCGGATTCTCACACTAGGAACGGAGATATTTTTACTGTAGGGGCGGCTGGGGTTGGGGGCGCCCCTACAGTGGGCGTCCTCGGGCCCCAACAGCCCAGCCGCCCCTACAGATGGCACTGTAGGGGCGGCTGCCACCAGCTGCCCCTGCTGTTCGACTGTAGGGGCGGCTAAATCACCACCCGCCCCTACTAATGGCACATGAATAAATAGCAGTCACCCTTTCTTCCACCTCGGGACACACTCTTCTACAAAAAAAAGGTTGGAAGGCCTTAGGCTCCTCCTAAAAATTGCTCTACTAAGGGGGAGGTTTTGATCTCAAATCCTTTGGTGGAGAGGCTCTAAAAGGTAAGGAAATGCTTCTCCAACTCTTTATTTGAAGTTTAATTCGTTGGTTAGTGAGTAATTTGATTTTTGGTTTTCTCTCTCTTCCATGGAGCTTGAGCTAGTTATGAGTGAAATTGAACCCTAATTTTCACTATACTAGGGTAAATTAGGTAGGGAAGTAAGATTGCACCCTTTGTTAGTACATTTTTGTTGATTTTAGTGTAGTATTAGTGAAGTTTGGTGCATGTGTCATAAAACCCTATATCTAGATCTAGATCTAGGATTTTGTTTTTTTTCTTTTTCAATTTTTTCTTTATGTGACTAGGGTTTGCATGTAGGTGAATGTGTAAGATTTTAATTGTTGCTAATGTGTAAAATATCCTCTACCATGGCTACTAATTATCATTTAATATTTATTTTGATTCCTTTCTATAATGTGTTTTTTTAATTAGTTATGAATAAATAGGCCATTAATTAATTATCCTCTACCATAAAATTGGAATAGAGTTTGCATGAAAGGTAGTGGATGAAATATTAAATGTTGCTAATTGTTTTCTTTGAAATTATTTATTTGAACCAATTAATTTATATTTTAAAATATTTATGCATTAATAATCAATTAATTAACTATCCTCTACTACCATGGTGCGTGTCTTAGGTATATACAATTATTCTCGAGTAATATTCTTTCTTTGGTTGTTTTGTTTCTATAAGATGGACTACAGGAACTCTTGGATGTATGGTTTGTTAAGACACGACGCTCTTTTCCGTGATGAGGTGGACAAATTCATCAAAGCCGCAGAGAAGCATGCAGCGACGTTGAAAGAGAATAGTGACATGATTATTTGTCCCTACAAAGATTGCAAGAACTTTATTGCATTTCAAGATGTGAGTACCATCAAAGAACATCTGATTAGGAGAGGATTTGTTCCAGACTACACAGTGTGGATTCATTATGGTGAAACAGTGGTTGTTGATGATAGCGACGATGATCTAGCTGATGCAGCTGAAACCCAAGCATACTTGTCCCGATTCACAAACGATCTTAAGCAACAAGACTATGGCAATCAACAAGGTGGTGGCTTTGGCAATGAATAAGGTGGTGATGATGCTGGTGGTGCTAGCAATGATGGCGAAGCACGTGAGGGGGATGTAGATGACGGTGACAACTTGGACAAAATGCTTGGGGCCTTTGGACCAGAAATATTAGAAAAGAGCAAGAGAGGTCTAGAAAATCTTGAGAGGGTGACAAAAGCATCGAAGAAGACTGTGTATGATGCTGAGAAGGGCTGTCCTACATACTTCACACTGCTACATTTTGTGCTTGAGCTACTCATCCTGAAGGCTAAGTACAGCTGGTCGGACTGCAGTTTCGATGATTTGTTGTGCCTCATGTCACGGTTGCTCCCACGGCCGAACACAGTTCCCGCCAACACATACCAAGCGAAGAAGGTTATAAGTCCACTCATATTGGGGGTTGAAAAAATCCATGCATGCCCCAACCACTGTATCCTTTTTCAGCGTGGCACATCGTTTGAGACTTTAGATACATGTCCTAGGTGTGGGGCTAGTCGGTACAAGAACAATGACCTTCAAAGTGGGGTGGAAGCCTCCACAGGAAAGAGGAAGAAGGGTGGGAAGAAGGTGGTGCAAGAATCTCAGCCCCCAAAGGAAACTCCATTAGGCAATGATGCAAATAAGAGAAGAATTCCTGCCCTGGTTATGTGGTACTTGCCAGTGACCGATCGCTTGAGGCGTATGTTCCTAAACCCTATGGAAGACACTGATGACATGGTGGGATGATGATACGATCGCACACTCGACCGATTGTAGCTAGTGGCAAGCGTTCGATGCCAAGTATAAAGCAGAATTCAATGATGACCCACGGAATGTACGGTTTGGCTTGAGCACCGATGGAATGAATCCCTTCAATGAGAGGATGACCGACCACAACACATGGCCAGTCATCTTGACCATGTACAACCTCCCAACGTATTTGTGTTAGAAGAGGAAGTACCTTCTCCTCACCATTCTTATCTCCGGCCCCAAACAACCAGGCATTGATATAGACGTGTTCTTGAAGCCTATGATGCAAGAAATGGAGAGGCTATGGAGGTATGGGGAGCCGATGTACGATGCGTTCCGGCGGGAGGACTTCATATGCAAAGCAATAATATTTGTTACTACCAATGATTACCCCACGCTATTTGCCCTATCTAGATAGTTTAAAGGCAAGATGGATGCTTAGTCTATTTGGATGGTACTAAATGGGTGTTCCTAGATGGATCCAGGAAGATAGTTTACATAAGGAACCGGCGCTTCTTAAAGACAGGTCACAAGTACCACAGCAAATTGTACCTAAGATACTATGGCAACATCCTGGAGGATGAACCCCCTCTAGAGAGACGTCGTAATGGAGAACATGTGTTCAAAATGGTCTAAAACATACACGTCGTCTATGGAAAGAAGAATCCGGATGGAACGATCAGAGATAGAAGCACACCTCCCATCGAAGGCGTACCATTCAAGAAGCAATCGATCTTCTTTTAGTACCTACCTTATTGGCTAGACTTGGAGGTTCCCCATGCCATTGATGCGATGCATGTGCAGAAGAATATCTTTGAGAGTCTCATGTCTACCTTGATGGACACGGGCAAGTCAAAGGATGGTCTCAGATCATAGAAAGACATGGTGCAGCTGAACGTGATGCGGGAGCTTTGGCCAGTACAGTAGGATAATGGCAAGTATAGTCTTCCCGCGGCTAGCTTCTTGCATGAAATGTGGTCCTACGAGCGGTTCATGTCGGTTCTAAGCCGATACATGCATAACCGAACACACCCAGAGGGCTCCATGATAGAGGGTTACAATTCCAAAGTCGTCGAGTGCTGCCAAGAGTGGCTAAAAGTACAGAGAGGGATTGGTAATCCCGATTCTCGTCATAGACTTTTGTAAGAAGATCAAGGCTGTGGAAAAGAACCTGCCCAAAGATGTATTGCCATGGGAACAAAAAGGTGTCAAGGGAAAAGTTATCACGGTGGGCTAGCTAGTTTATGTAAGTGTGTCAGTATTTGTAAGACTATATTCATGTATGTGTGTGTGAGACTACATTCATGTATGTGAGACTACATTTATGTATGTGTGTTTGAAACTACATTTATGTGTGTGTTTGTTTGAGACTACATTCACGTATGTTTGTGTGAACAATATGTACTAAGAATTTATCAAATTATGAAATTACCAAAATAAAATTTGTAGATCTCCATGAGTTATTCAACTTTGGTATTCATTACTTTTTTAGTTGAAATGATTTGGGGGTCCAAATTATGGTTTCAACTTGTCTTTTTTCAAATTTCAAAATTTGAAAGGTTCAAATTTAGTCAAATGACAAGATAACCAAAATAAAAGTTGTAGATCTTGATGAGTTGAACAATTTTTGTATTCATCACTTTTACATCTGAAATCATTTAGGGTTTTAAAATTTGTTTGAGCACAGCTTTCTGCATTAGTAGTATTTTAAGAAAGCCAGTAATCCTATACCGTTTGGCACTGTCATGTAAACTTCTTCAGTCACATAGTTCAGTTTCCATGGTCTATACAGAAAGTTGATTATGACCAACCTTTTTAATTAGATGATAAATGTATATAAGGACATTTGTACATCAGAAATGAAGGACCCAACAGATAAGAAATGGACCTTTGTACATCAGGAATGCATTTAGTTGGTGCTATTTATTTAGTTTGATTGCAACATTCCATCTCCTCTCCTCTGTTATGATGCCATAGAAGCTCCAAGTGTATGATCAAAGTACCTGAATATAGGACTGTTGTGTGTCTAAAAAAGCAGTTTAAATTAGTTATGATGTATCTTCTATTATGGATAAGTGGAATTTAAAGGGTTGTGGGTGTCATGTTCTACATTTTCATCTCTGGCAGAAATGATGAACTGTACCATCTTGTAGTAGGCATATATTTGTCTATGTCCATCCTTGTAGTCCATCTTGTTTGAGTCATACAGCATATGCAGTGGTTGGCCTAACTATGAATTTTTTTGCTTATCTTTTCTTCTGTCCATCTTGTTTGAGTCATACAACATATGCAGTGGGCTAGTCCTGCTTTCTCTTTGTTTGACTACTACTACTACAAGTACTACTACTACAAGTACTACTACTACTACAAGTACTACTACTACTACTACTACTACTACTACTACTACTACAAGTACTACTACTACTACTACTACTACTACTACTACTACTACAAGTACTACTACTACTACTAGTACTACTACTACTAGTACTACTACTAGTACTAGTACTACTACTTGTACTACTAGTACTACTACTTCTACTACTTATACTACTTTTTTCTTGCATCTCTTAGAACAAGGCATGAAATGTCGTGAACATCAAAGAGTGCATCCCGATGCCCCGTGAATGATGAGCAGCCATCCCATGGAGAGCAAGAACTAGATGACCAGCTTACTCAGGAGCAGTTCGATAACGAGTTAGAAAAGGGTCTAGAAGTGATGCTTACTCAGGAGGACCTTGTCAATGATGAGGATCCAGTGGGGGGAGCCTAGGGAAGAGAAGGCAGAGAGGATGCCCAAGGCGAAGAAGGGGATGATGGTGAGGATGACGATGAGGATGATGACACCTCATCAGGGGGATATGTAAGTCCCGAGGATTCTTTCCCACAAGAACCTAGACGGAGGCCAATGAAGGACAAGTTGGACAAGGATTTTGATCCAAACGATGAGGTATGGATAAAGCCTTACAAGCTTGTAAATTTGGCTAATGCTATGGCTATATGTTATCTTTGCTAACACTTTTGACCTGCCATATACACAGGTCGTTCCTACTCAACCTCTAAAAAGACGATGTTGGCCTTCGGCTTGTCTTACCAGACAATATGTAGCGGGGCAAAGGAGATCAGAGGAAGGAGCCATAGATACTCATAATGAGGCCTCCGCTCCACAACCTCAGGACACAACCACGACTAAGACTGCCTAGCCAAAGAGGAAATGAGAGGGGATTAGAAAGCCAAACCAATATCACAACAAGGCATGCTATGTGATAATAGAGGTTGGGCCAGACAGGCAGATCCTTGAGCCATATACATACAGGGCGAAATTCTGTAATCACATCGGGTTTGTAGTTAGAGATAAGTTGAACCTATGAGCTAAAAGGTAGACCTATGGGAGAAGCTGAAGCGGAACTTTAGGTTTCCAGAGGGAACGCACGAGTTGGTACAAGAAAATGCTTTTAAGATAATGGGGCAGAGCTTCCGACGTTGGTGGTCGGATCTGAACAAGAACTTTATCCAATAGAAGTTAACTCCTTTCCATGAGTATGGCAACATAACTCCTAGTCAATGGGAGGAGCTCGTGGCTGAGAAGACTTTAGAGGCATCATTGGCCCTTAGTTCCCGTAACAGCGAGCAGGCAAAGAAGAACCAACACTACCCTCGTCTAGGCCCTAGTGGCTACGCTGGCAAGCAAGAGGTCTTTAGGAAGATGGACATAGAGGCCAAAGCTACTAGGAATATGGAAGTGCCAAAGTTGAAGCCATGCCTCAAATAGTGGATATACACGAGGAGTGTGGATTCATCCGGTAGTAGCCTCAAGTTTGCTAAGCTAGAGACCGAAGAGGTAGTATCAAAGATACTGAAACTTGCTGAAGATAAGGAGAAGGGCACATTCAACCCTTCTAGAGAGGGACGAGCTTACCGTTGCCTTGGAAAACCCCAAGCACATAGGAGGCACTAGGGGGCTAGGGAAGAGGATGTCCTGGAAGCACGGATTCATAGAGGAGAGGCACATGTACAAGAAATATGGCAGAGACCAAGAGTCTAATATTGAGTGCCAAGTGAAGGCTCTAGTTGAAAAGATGTTGGTGGTGAAAGGACTGTCTACGGTGGAGCCATAGACACCAATGAGGCCATCCGGAGAACTGGCGGTAGTTGGCAGCCCTCTGGATGTTCCAAGCAGTCAAGGTTCCAATGCAACTGGAACCCCCGTCGATCGCATACGGGCGCCAACCGGTTGTAAATTGGTGGTTCCGATGGGTAGGCAAAACATGATCATTGAGGTGGCAACAGGCATGGCACATCCTCTGGGCGGCACATGGCACAATAGGGACATCCCGTAGGACTACACTCGGGTCGAGGTGCATACTGTGAAGCCTAAGTTCATGACTTGGAAGATAGAACACCCTACTCCCGAGGGGCTCGTGTTACTCGGAGACATCATGAACTAGTTCATCCTCAAGCATAGACAGGACATTGTATTGACCGAGTCTTCGCCAACTCTAACTGAAGTTCATCCTCTAGAGCGACCCATCGAGGATGGGGAGGTATACTCACCGGCCCATGACCATGACCACCACACGCTAGAGACTTCTCCACCTCATACCGAGCAAGGGCATGATGACATGCCACATCCTTCTCCACCTCGTACCGAGCATGGGCATGATGACATGCCACGTCCTTCTCCAGCTCATACCAAGCAAAGGTATGATGAGATGCAACATCCTTCTCAACAAGCGCAGCTGATACATGAACAACAAGTGTCTCATGAACAACAATTGCCTCATGAACAGCCGATATGTGAAGAACAAGTGGCCCCTAGAGCAGGTGATGTACAAGTTGACAAGGACGTGCCCGAATGGGAAGCTCGGAACAAAATCCCAATCAAGATAAGGCCATCATATGTGGGCATTAATGACGTCTCGTTGGTGCACAAGTGGATAGCCCATGACCAGTTCAAGCCTAAGAACCAAGTAAAAGAATTCAGAGCACTAGCTTCTGAGGAGGGCACCACTAGTAAACTGCACAAAGGGTTTAACAAGTATCCAGCTATTGATAACCTCAAATGGTCAAATGATTGCCCAGATAAATATGAAAAAGGCAAGAACTTCCTACCAAACTGAGTCATACAGTGCTTGCCACGTGGAATGAGAAAGTTCCACGATTGGTACTTGCGTGCTCAGATAACAGAACTAGAAATCTTATAAGCATGGATCCCTGCCGGCACATTTGGAGCCCCAGGTGAGAAAATTGCCATTGAGTTTAAGGATATCTAGGCATGCTTCCACCTCGAACGAATGGAAATAAATCTAATTCGCATGTGGTGCCTGTAAGTCCTTGCCCTCTCGATATGATATGAATGTAATCTTTTGATTTTGTTGTAACTAACCCGCGCCATGATTTGTAGAATGCAAGTGGACTTTGTGAGAAAGAGGCCAGCTCTAAAACACGGGTATATAGACCCTTCACCTATAGCATCAACAAATTTTAATTACCCTAAAGAGTGGAAACTAGATTGCAAAGAACTAGGAGTTGGAAAGACACTTAAGGAGAAAGAGGACATCAGGAACAAGAAAATATTGGAAGAGTCCCTCAAGGTTGCGGCATATATTACCCTATGTTTTAAAAATCTCCAACAACATGATACTATATGGATACCATACCACTTCAAGTAAGTTCGACTGTATACTTAACTTTGTTCAATATACTTTGTTCGATGCAAAAGAGCTTATGTGTTCCTTCTATGACTAAATTCATGCAGCGGTCACTAGATTTGCATAGACGTCTGGCTCTCACATAGCATGGCATGGGTCTTTGATTCAGTGGATTTCCCAGTCGATACATACAAAGACTTCATAGCGATTGTCATGACGTATACATATCGACAATCCTCATTTTAGCTACTATGTTTGTATACATACTTGTAAGGTTCAATGTGGGATACTAACAAGTTGCATTTGCTAAAACCATTGGAACATGGCATTTAGGCACTATGTCCAGGAACATAAGGGGAGGCATCATCCAAATAGGAAGGAAAAGTTATATGTCAAAACTCTATGTGTGGTAAGTGTCATTTACTTTGGTACTCCATATATTACGTGTCTATCAATAGCATTACTTAACATCTCCATATGCAAAACACACAGTGCCCCAAGCAGAAGCCTAGGAGTCCACATTGTGGATACTACACATGTATTATGATGAGTACCATCGGTGGCTACAACAGAAACCCCAATCTGGTAAGTTTGAACCTCTTCGCTCATAGTATGAAAAGTTCAATATGTTGTGATATAGTAAACCTAAACTTGTTCTCTTGTAGTTGGAGAAAGATAAAGACACGAGAAGGAACCCATACAAGGATGACGAGCTCTTAGAGATGGTAGGCGACCTTTGCAACTTCATAATGGACCATATTGTGTACCATAAAGGCACTTACCATCATCTTCTTTCCGACTTAGGTAGTAATCCTCTATACCAACACCTTCATGAGACTGATAGGCTAGCCCTAGGTCGTTGATGACAATGTGGACTTGTGGTATGGTTTGGATCAGACTTTGGAACGGTTTGGACTTTGTTTTGCATGTGGTCTTGTGGATTTCTTAATGGACTATGTTATAATGATGGACTTTATAATGGACTATGTTGTAATGATGGACTTTTGTGAATTATGACTTGTCATGATGTTCTAAATAATGGTCTTGTGTTTGTGGATGTATATATGTATATTTGTGGTGGTCAGATTTGAATTTGAATTATATATATATGTGGTCAGATTTGAATTTGAATTATTTATTTTTTTGTTGGAAAATCCACTGTAGGGGCAGTTCTTGATTGAACCACCCTTACAAATACACACAGTAGGGGTGGCTGGTAATACAGCCGTCCTTACAGAAGTCCACTATAGGGGCGGCTGATATTACCAGCCATCCCTACGGAGGGCACTTTAGGGGCGGCTAAAAACACCAGCCACCCCTATAGAGGGCACTGTAGGGGTAGTTATGAAACCGCCCCTACAGAGGCACCCTCTATAGGAACACCCTGGGAAGGGCGGCTGGTGTAGTCGCCCCTACGGAGGCTCTAGAGCCGCCCCTACAGTTAACTTCTGTAGTAGTGATGGTGTCATGCCAATCCACATCGATGGGCACACAAATCGAACCATGCCAAAATTATAACAGAAGGGGATATTAGACTTTAATCCTCATCATATTATTATTGGTGTGGCATCCTATTGGTAGATATACACTCTCCATCCATTGCCAAGTGGAAATTATTGAGCTGTTAGTATGATTCCATTGACAATCATGAGCTGTTTATGGTAAAATTGGTATGAATTCATTAACAACAAGGTTCTCATACATATAAGTTGTATGTGTGTGTATATGTCTAGATCTATACCATGTTTAGAAAAATATTAACAGGTAGGTGCTCATACTACAAAACAAACATTTACTACCGGCCCATCACTACCGGTTGCTCTGAAACCGGTAGTGATAACCTTTCACTGCTGGTTCTTAACATGAAAATTGGAAAATGATTGGGAGTCCCTAAAAATTGGTAGTGATGGTCCCTATCACTGTCGGCTGGTCCAAGGAGGTTGCTTTTCCCACCTCTCCCTCCATTGTTGTAGCCATTTTTCACCAAAATGCTCATGGAAGTTCTCATTGTCGTACCATTCATGGGCTAGATAGCCACACTAAAGAAAGGTTGGAACCTCGAGTTCGCCCTTGGTCTCCATGTGGGTACAGTTGTACACCTGTGTAGAGATGTTTTCAAAAGCATGAACGTCCTTGAATGATGATTTGGTTGTTCTTTCTTCTAGATTCAGAGTAGTGAGAGAAAGATGTGACTTCTACTTGAGTTGTCCATATGATTAATTGATTCTGTGAAGGTATTAACCTAATGAATAGTATTTGAGAATAGCATGTCATACCTTAACCTACACCATGCTTTTGTGCAAATGATACAAATGTTTGTTAATTCCCTTTATGCATCCACTAAGTATATGTTGGAATAAGCCCCTAGAGTAAATCATACTCACGACATGTTGTTAAACTGTTGCAGGTGCCAAGGACTTGGTGATCACTCGAGACAAGCTTGAGTGAATTCGATGGCCTAGCAGGTGAAGGGATGGATGTCTTGCAAGCTGCAATTACTCTGATGTTGAAGTTATCTTTCAAGAGAGCAAAAGTAGATCACGAGATAGCTAGTTCTAGTCATGTTCATGAATGCAGTTTCTATCTTGATCATTAGTTCATCACTATTGAAAGTGCAATCAAGCCTTAATTGTGGGTTTTGGTGATAATGACCATGCAATTAGAGAACTAATGAAATTTATCGAGATAACAAGCAGGGAATTTATATTTGAGGATGCTATACGAAATGGAGGAGCCCCCAATTACAAATATAGATGGCTTCAAACTCAAAAGAGGTTTAAGATTCTTTTATATCTTGAATTTGAGTATAGGAAAAGACGTACTATAAAGGGGGACATAACGCTTAAGTTAATATATGCTACCAAGTGCTCAAACAACCACAAGCATCCTCAAATTCATAGCCAAGATAGTCTATACTTCACTATTACCCTTGCTATCTTGCATGGTGCCGCACTATCGCACTTGAAGAGAGGCACTAACGCACTTGAGTCGCGGCACAAGGAAGTTAGCATCCACGCTGACTTCCCCGGATGGCTTGAGACGTATTAAACAGTCTCGCCCAACCCCTTGGGTGTAGGATCCGTCTCTCCCAACCCCAAGGTCACGGGATCCGTCTCGCCCGACCCCTTGGTGTGGGCTCTGTCTTGCCCGACCCCATGGTCATGGGATCCGTCTCGCCCGACCCCTTGGTGCGGGCTTTGTCTCGCTCGACCCCAAGGTCACTAGATCCGTCTCGCCTGACCTCAAGGTCATGGGATCTATCTCGCCCGACCCCAAGGTCACGGGCTCTGTCTTGCCCGACCTCTAGGCCATGGGCTTCATGTCGCCCGACCTCAAGGCCATGGGCTTCGTCTCGCTCGACTCCTTGGGTGCGGTGAAAGTTGTGGGCTGGGGGTATATATACCTTTCCCTTTCCTCCCCAATGGCTATCTTCAATTTAAGTGACCGTTGGGGGCTGGGGGTATATATATATACCTTTCCCCTTCCTTCCTAGTGGGTTACCTGCCCATTCTTCCTCACTTGAGCACGTCCAAAGTAGAGCAGGAGCTCTGTCTCTCTCCCTCCATTGTTGACCTCAAGCCCTCAAGCAAATCCATTGATTTCCCCATCAATCCTTGTGGAAAAGGGTCCCTAACTCGATTATAGAGCAGCTCCATTGATTTCACAACTCTAAAGAGCACTTGGTTCACATTTTGGCCAGTAGTTGTGTTTGTTACTCTTGGAGCTTGGCTCCTAGCCGACTAGAGCATCACCCGTGGAGCTTGCCAACTTGTGTGGCAGCCCTAGGAGGTTTGTAACCATCTCTTGAAGCTAGTAAACTCACCTCTCATCTCAAGAGTTAAGTATCTTGACTTAAGAACGAGGAAGGGCTGGAAAGCTCTAAGCCTTAGTGGCTATCTCAACAACATGGAGGTAGGCAAGCCTTGGTGGCGAGCCGAAACACGGGAAAAATCATTGTGTCACTTGTACTTGATTTATATTACTTGCATGACATATTATGGTTGAGGTGATTTCTAGGTTATTTTTTGTCGATCTACTTATGTGTGATGCTTCTACCACTTCTAGCTCTTGATCTATGATTGTCATACCTATAGTAAGCTAGGAATTTTCTCTGATCTAAGTTTTTGTTCATGAATTTTGAATTGTGACTCAAAGTGGCCTGCAGGTGTGGTAGTGCTGCTGTTCTAGTCCGGCAGTGCCGCCCTCTAGAATAGTAGTGCTGTAGGGTGAATTTGATAAAAGTTTGAGTGTTTGTTTTGACATGCCTATTCACCCCCCTCTAGGCCAACCAGAGATCCTACAAGTGGTTTCAAAGCTAGGTTACCTCATGTGCGCTTCACTGCATGAGGCATGGAGCCTGGGGAAGGATCTAGTGTTGTGAAGCCCATCAACATTGATCTAGAGGACGTTGAGCTTAGCGCCTCTACAGCGAGCAACTCCACACTCCCGTAGCTAGAGACAACTGATGCCGAAAAACTCAAAATGAAGAAGAAAGAAGAAGAAGAAGGGTAGCTAGAAAAGAAAAGCATAAGAGAAGAAGAAGAAGAAGAAGGAGCAGCAATGGTTAGAATAGAAGAAAACAAGAAAAGAAGAAAGAAGACTCAAGAGAGAAGCTAGAAGAAAAAGAAGAGAAGCAAGAAAGAAGAAGGAACAAGAAGCAAAAGCCTCCAATGCATCTTCAAGTGAGCTATCTAGCGGCTCCAAAGATGGTGATGATGATGTGTCCTACCAAGTGCATAGCAAGAAGGACAAGAAAGGAAAGGGCAAGAAGAATGACAACAACAAATATGCCTCCATATCCTTTAACTATTCTTCTATGTCTATGACTAACCATGATCGCAAGCCTTTTATCAATCTGCCCATGGGCATGTTACCTCATTTCGATGTGACTAACTTTGTTAAGTGGAAGCACTTGATAGGAGCCTATCTTATAGGTCTTCATCCCAACATTTGGGAGGTTGTTTGCAATGAATTTGAGCCACTGGTTGATCCCAATAATCCAACCATGGAAGAAATGAGAATCATCCACCTCAACGGTCAAGCTACTAGTGTGCTACTTAGTGCCTTGGATGGTGATGAGTACAATAGAGTGATTGGTGTGGATGTTGCCAAGCAAATTTGGGATACTTTGCATCTTGCACATAAAGGGGTTGACAAAGTGAGAAAGGCAAGAATTGATTTGTTGATGTCCAAGCTCAACTGATTTGTTATCTTAGATGGAGAAGGGTCACAAGAGATGTTTGATAGGTTGATTACAATGGTGGGCAAGATTAGAGGCTATGGTTGTGATGAGCTAGATGATTATAAAGTTGTCAAGATTATGTTGAAAGCTTATTCACCTAGAAATGAGACCGTAGTCACTCTAATTAGAGACAAGAAGTTTGAGTACTTCACACCAAATGATGTACTTGGGAGGATCTTGACCTTTGACATGCAAAGAGAAGAAGCAAATGAGAGGAAGAAACTTGGAGAATTGCAAGCAAAGTTAGAGGGCATCAAGATCAAAGATGTAGCTCTCAGGGCCAACAAATCAAACAAGCAAGTCTAAGATCAACCAACAAGCTTCAACTAGCAAGCCCAAAGCAAGCAAGCAAGTTCAAGAAAGAGTAGAGACCACACCATCTTCAAGTGAAAGTCAAAATGATAATGATCAATATGAAAAAGTTGATGATGTTGCTCTCTTTATGAAGAGGTATCACAAGGGGCTGAAGAAGCAAGGCTACAAGGTAGTGAAGAGAAGCTTCCCAAACAAGAAAAAGAGGACATGCTACAATTGTGGAAGCACCGATCATGTCATTGCCAAGTGTCCATATGAGATCAAAGACAACAAATACAAGAAGGACAAGAAGGACAAGAAAGAGGAGAAGGCCAACCGTAGAAAGAGCAAGAAGTACACGGGAGAGGCTCACATTGGGCATGAATGGGACTTAACTAAAGAAAGCACAAGTGAAGCAGATGATAAGGTTGCAACTATTGCTATTCACAAGTCATCCCCTACACCAAGGCTCTTCAACGACATGTACGATGATGACTACTACTCCCCTCATATTTGTCTCATGGCAAAGGGTGAGAAGGTAAAATCCAAATCGAAGGTCAAATCTCCTCCACCTCCTAGTGATATCTCTAGTAGTGATATTAGTGATAGCTCTAGTGACGATGAATCTAGTGATGAAGAAATAAACATAATAACTAAAATTTTGGATAGAAAGACCAAATTATTTATCACTAAGCTAATAGAGGATCTAGGGAGTGTCCAAGCCGAGCTAGAATCTAGAGAAGAGACTCTTATCCAACAAAAGGATCTCTACATTGCTAGCGAAGAAGCTCTTGCATTAGAGAGAAGTGAGATGGAATCCTTGCGCAAGGCTTTGGCCAAAGTGCAAGAGGACCATGCTATCACAAAGAAAGCAAATAAAGCTCTCAAGAAAAAGTATTGTGACTTAGATGAAAGGCACAACGAACTTGAGATGCAATATAGCATTCTTTGGGATAGCAACTCACATCTCACTAAGGCAAAGGAAACCTCTACTCTCTCCACTAGTCAAGGTTGTGGAAACTGTTTTAATCTTGATTTGAATGCCTATTCTACTAACCTTGCAAACATGGAAGCTATGGGAAAGAAGATTGCTAGGCTCAATGAAGTCATTAGAAAAGGGTGGATAAGTGTGACCCAATCCAATGACAAGAAGGTTGATGAATCAAAAGGGCCACAATTCAAGCAAGGAAGGCATCCCTCAATGATGCATGGGCTTGGACACACAAAAGGAGCCAAGATAAATGGAATAAGGATAGTGAATGGCTATGAGTGTGTGTAGTTTAAGAGGAAGAGAAAATTTGGTACATATCAGCCTACACAGACTGCGACAGTGCAGCGTCCCCGAGCAGCAGTGCCGCACAGCGGCAGTGCCGTGCCCCAAAAAAATGGGAAGGCTACCAATTCTGTTCCTGATCAATTAAGCCCAAGAAGACGGTGTACCAGGAGAAATAGGTTTTCTTGAAGCCTAAGAAACTAGTGTGGGCCATCAAGAATAAGTATGCCTATCAACCAAAGACTTATGCACCTCGACAAAGCTTGACATCATGCTTTGTTTTGAGGAACAATAGTAGTGGGAAATTGGTTGCAAAATATATTAGAAAGGAAACCAACATATATAGGAATACTTCTATTTGGGTTCCTAAGATTCTTGTAACTAACATCTAAGGCCCCAAGTCAAATTGGGGACCTAAATCTAGCAACTACACTTGTTTTGTAGGCATACTCCTCCGGTGGATCAAGTTGGGTGCTTGATAGTGGACGTACAAATCATATGACCGGAGAAAGGAGTATGTTCTCATCATATTCCCCGATGACGCACTCAAATGAAAATATTGTCTTTGAAGACAATTCAAAGGGGGATGTGATTGGTCTCGGTAAAGTTGCTATAACCCTTGAGCATTCAATTACAAATGTATTACATGTTGATTCGTTGAGTTATAATTTGTTGTCCATTTCTCAATTGTATGAGATGGGCTACAATTGTCTCTTTTCGGATAAGGGTGTTGAAGTCTTTAGAAGGGAGGATTCCTCTATTATATTTATAGGTCAATTAAAGAACAAGCTTTATTTAGTTGATTTCAACAAAAGTAAAGCTAAGTTTGAGACTTGCTTAGTGGAAAAATCTAGCATGGGTTGGCTTTGGCATCGCCAACTAGCCTATGTTGGGATGACGAACTTGACCAAACTTCTAAAAGATGAACACATTCTTGGACTAACAAATATTCACTTTGAGAAAGATAGGATTTGTAACGCTTGTCAAGCCAGAAAGCAAGTTGGAGCACCTCACCCACCAAAGAGCATCATGACCACCAAGTAACCATTGGAGCTAATACATATGGATCTCTTTGGGCTGATCGCCTACCTAAGTATCTGTAACACCTTTGGTGTTACGATCCTGTTTAGCACCGCGATTTAGGCCAAAGTAAAAAATTTTCAAAATGAGTTCTCGGATTTTTTATTTAAAACGTACTTGATGCGATGAGTGAATCCGGTGACTCAGTTTTGTAGACTCGAATCAACACCAAAGTTAAATTACTCAGTGCGTAAAGATATTTAGGAATGTCAAACCACAATTCTAGCGAATGGATAACGAATGGTTTGTTCTATTAGATTAAGCATGAAAAGCAACTTTTATAAATAAAATTAAATCCATTAATAAATAGAACGATATATATATAGCTTTCGAATCTAATTTAAATTCTAATTTGTTGAAAATCTCATTGTGTCTAAATGTTGCTAATTGTCAAAATTAGTAAACCGATAGAAATATCTGTAGGTATTTATGTATGTATATATACACACACACACACACACTCACATGTTTATTTCTATAAACACGCTCAGTTGAGAAGTTTGGCCTAGTGGCATGTTTATATTTTTACATATAGACTCATTTTAGTCCCTATGATAATTTGGTAACGTACCCATGACGCAGCTGTCCGTCTGGCCGCTTCATAAATTCACGTGAGTGGTGTGATAGCACGTAGTAGACGGAAGGTAGCGCATCAGCTCTGCATACTTCATTTACTTTTCTGGCGTGGCGTGCAGCGTACTCACCTAGCATTGCTATTGATCACTGTCTCGTTCTCGTCATGGCTCTGCATTTCTCTACATTGCAAAGCCTCCCATCTGACCGCATCTGAACTGGTCCACTATGCTGGGCGTCTAAAATTGGTGCACGTGGTTCTACCCCTGCCACGCCGGGTCCTTTCACTCCCTTGTGCACGCGCAGGTGCGCCACTGTCGGCCATGCTGCCCATCCTATCCTGCCTCCGTGTTGGTGCTCTGGCGTGTGTACAACATGTACCTCCCTCATGCTGCTTCCTGCTCCTTCCATTTCTACTACCGTGGAGGAGACACCCCAGCTCTGGTCTGCTCGTTTGGTCTGCTGCTACTTGCTCTGCCCTTTCGAGCACCTCCTCCTGTTCCCTCGCGCGCTGTCATTCCCTCCTCTTCCTCCCTCAAGAGCGTGCATCTCCACCCCGTTCTGTCGCTGCTGCGTTGCTCCTCCCGGTCCACTCAAGGCCGCTGCTGTCCATCGCGTGCCCGTGGTCCCGCAGCGCCGTCCCTCCCTTCCCCGCTGCTCGGCCACTATGTGTGAGCGCGCGAGCCCTGCCAAGCTGGACCTATAGCTTCTCCATGTAGTCCCTTCCAGGTGCCTCCTCCACATGCCGCTGCTCCATGGTGCATGCACGTGTCTCCACCTCGCTGCCCGTGCTACCATGCACCAGTGCCCTCCTCTATAGCTTGCATGCCTTGGCTGTGCTGGCACTCCATAGTCACCGCACCTCCCGCTCGCCCTAGAGCATGATCGCTATGACCCCACAACCGTTGTATCTCCCCTTTCCCCTCTTGAGAGCGTGCCCCCTTGGTATCCGTGCTGGACTGGCCGGATCCACAACGCTCCTCCTCCTTGCCTCTGTGGCTTTCACCGTAGCACCGCCCCTCAGTTTCCCTCCCACGTCATGTGCCCATGCCACAGCACTATCCCCCCTAGGCACCATCGCCATCCCACCATCATCTATGTTGGCCCGCCTGCTGCCCAGGGCCGGTGATGCGCGCCATCGCCGCAACAGCCCGCACCTACGACCATGACGACCGTAGCACCACGCTGCCTCCATGACTCGCTCCACCTCCATGCGTGAACCACCCTAGCCTCGCCTTCGGTGCGCCCTCACCATAGAGCCGTTGGTCCCAAGCATCGACGCACGTGGCTAGGGCACTATGCTTCTGCTCTGTCCGAGCGGCATCCTCTAGCAGGTGCGTGTAGCACCTAGTTTTAAAGACAAAACCAGATACACACTATATGTGAGCCCAGGAAGTCAAATCTCACATATAGCCATAAATCAGGGTAATATCAAGAGATAATACTTATTACATAACGTATTAGTAAAAGGAAAATAACCTCAGAGTAAAGACAGCAGAAAGTTGACTCCGATCTTCTGGCGAGGACTCCAAATTCACAGGGACGACTGACTGGTTGACCACAAGCCTAACTCCTCCAAACCAGCAATCTGGTACCCATCTGGGATTTTTATCCAATATATAGAAAAGTAAAACAGGCGTAAGTACATATCGTACTTAATAATTATATCATGGGGTTCATGAGGCTCAAAAGGTTGACACTGGTTTAACTGCGATTAGCTTTAATAGATCATCTTTTTAAGCAATTGGGTAGCAAAGAAATTATCATTCCCATAAACACATGATCAGGTAAACATGATAATGTATAGCATAAATAGTTGATCATTAGTACCATTATCCATTAGTGATCATCTCTATTCCATAAGGGTCTAAGGTCGCTCGTGACCGTGAGCACGGCTATTATAACAGTTTTATACTATGCAGAGTTTGTACACTTTCACTATGAGTCGTGCTTTACCCTTTCACTCGAGGTGATTAGCCTCTTGGCCCACTACCAAGGAAGGTCGGCAGGGTTCACTATGAAGCCTTTCAAAGGTTCATCTAACAAGTTAGGGCCGCTAGGCGTACGTGGCCCATCTCTAGGAGTGGCACGTGTGGGCATCGCAGCACAGTACACACAACCTAGCAGAAAAGGAAACATACCCTCGTGCACCTTAAAGGTAACCACTAACAAGCTAGAAAAGGTCCTCATACTGAGCTAAAGCCAGAGCCATATAGCCCTCACAGCTGTACTGTAAGTCCCGGATGATCGCTTACAGATAAGTCCTTAGGGAGAGGAATCTGAAGCATTTAGAAAGAAGCTAAACACTCTAGCCCCCTGTGTCCATGTTACTAAAAAGTCATGTTTTAATGTTTATTGCATATATCATTAATCAAGTTACAAGATCATGGTTTTGATTAAGTACTAGCACAAGCTACCCAATGCAATGTCCCAAAGGTATCAAGGTACAAGATATCAAGTATCTAGGATATCCTTATTAGCAAACAAGGTAGACACATGCAATATGAATTAAGTGGTTAAATGTGAATATGTAACAAGGATAGTCCCATGCTATACTTGCCTTACACACTGATCCTTCAGTAAGCTTTAATTTTTATGTCCTTCTTCTTCTGGATCACCATGTGTATCTCAACGACTGGACGTAATTCGTAGAACACCACATAAACATCCATACACATACATGCATAGCATACAATTGCATCTATATCAGAACAGTACACCAATCATAGAAAAATAAGTGAAAGAGATTAAAATATGATTCTACGCATCGCTACGAACACATAGTCGCGAGAGGCACGCTAATCGAAGCTACGGTTGAAAAGTTACAACTACTGAGAGATTTGCTTAATACATGGAAAAGAAACTATAGGCTTCATTTATGTTAACTGTATGAATTCATATACAAAAGATATTTTATAAACAATATGGATTGATTTAAGTCAATTTTAGATTTAAATTATAAAACAAAAGTAAAACAAATTATATTTTATGTATAAAACTCAGTTGCATAATCATTAATCAAGACATGATTTAAACCATGTTATTTCAGAAATACCAATATAGTAAACACTATTACTAACGCATAAATCTCGTCACTACGAATCTAATGCAACTTGAACGGACTATTTCGGAGTTGAAACGAATAAGTTATGATTTAAACAAGTTTTACTTTAATTAAATAATAGATTAAATCTATCCATGAATTCCAAGTGTTGAAAACATGCCTAACATTTGTATAAACATGTAGAAAACATAAATACGATCCTAATGCAATTTGAATGGGTCAAATCGGACTTAAAACGCAAAAGTTACGCATGAAATAAGGTTCAGTGGCATTTCTATAAATATTTGAACTCATTTTTGAATTAAAACAATTAAAATTCTGAATTTAAATGTATTTTGGACTGCGCACACTAATTCTAGAAAATATAGGGTCTTAAATGAATAAAAATCAGGCCTAAAAGAAATCATTTTGAACTGAATCGGACTGCAGGTTAATTCACCGAAAACAGGGGGGCTATTGTGCAAAACCATGTGGCTTGACTGCGGGTTTGACCGCTCACTGACTGGATAGACACGTGGCGGCCGGGGATTGGTGCGGTGCACCACATGGGTGTGGGCGCTACTGACTTGGCGGGGTGGACCGAGTCCACGGGTCCCGGTGGACCGGTTACACAGCGAACCGGTATACTCTAATCGTGACCGTTCGTGTTAGATCTAACGGCGTAGGGTGCTTGGGAGGATCTCCACCGGCTGCGCAGTCCCACCGGTGAGCCCTCCATGGCTAGTGGCGGCTATTGTTCATCGATACGGCATTCCAGTGCGTGAATCGATGAATATAGAGCATGGGTAGGTGGAGGAGCTCACCGTGATGTGTCTGGAGGTGGTTGCGGCGTCCGGGGAGGCTCGGAAGGGGCGGTCATCGACGGCAGCGATGACTAGAGAGAGAGGGAGGGTGCGGGTGAGGGAAATCCTAGCGATTCAAGACCAATTCGAGAAATTAGGGGTACCTACGGCTACGTTGGGTCGTGGCGGAGCTCCAAGGCGCGTCGGCGATGTTGATTCGGTACCAGAGCAATGAGGCTACGGTGGTGGTGGCGAACTTCGAGCGGCAAATGGAGAAGGGGCAGAGGGGAGGGCTTGGCTCAGGTCTTATAGGTGGGGGAGAGGCGTAGGAAAAAGGAAGGGAGCGGGCGGGATGGTCTCCTGCCATGCGTGGGCGACGACGGCCGCTTGCCTTGCATGGCCGTGCCATTGCCAGGAGCAAGAAAGGAAAACATGTGCGCGGGGAAGGAAAGGGAGGTGGCGGCTGACAGGTGGGACCAGCAGCACAATGAGAGGGAGGGAGAGACAGCACATGCGGGCGGATTGATTACCTTCCTTGCTTGCACGGAGGGCTGATGAGTTGCTGTCTTGGCGTGCGCCATTGGCGGGACGACGGAAGGAAAGAGCAGGGGAAAGAAGGAAGGGGAAGAAGAAGGGAGCAGGCTGGCTGATGCGCGTGCAGTCGAAGGCATTTGCGGGCATGAGCGCTGAAGGCCGAGCGCGTGCGGTGTGGGGCAGTGGGCCACTGAGTAGAGCAGGGCGCTAGCTAGGCCGCGGTGCTGCGGTGCGCGCAGAAGAGGGAAAGGGAGGGTAGACGCGCGCTGGGCGACGACGCATGCAGGCCACGAGCAGTGGGCCGGGGCCGAGAAGAGCAGGCCGGGCATGTGAGGGAGGCAAGAGGGAGTGCGGCTAGGCCGATCAGCAGGCCAAGTGGAGGAGGGAAAGGGAGAAAAGGGCTAGGCCGATTCCTGGGTTGGGCTGAAAATGAAGAAAGGTAATTTTGTTTCTAAATCCTTTTCTATCTCTAATTTCTTTTTCTTTTCTTAATTCAAAACAATTTCAAATATGAACCAAATCAAGTATAAATATGATTTAAAATACAATTTTTGATTCAAACATAAATGAACCAATTTTGGGTAAGTTTTCCGAGAATAACTTTTTCAGTTCTTACATTTTCCAATTCCTTTTCTTTCTTTTCTTTTATTTCAAAGCCATTTTCAATTTCATTTCAAAAGCATTTTAACCATTTTGACTTTTCAATTAAAACCACTCAACCAATAAAATCCAATGCAATGTCATGTATGCTCAAACAAGTTGTACCTTATGATGTATTTTAATTTAATGAAAAATTTTATTTCCTATATTTCATGTGCACAAAAATTCCAACTTAAATCATTTTAACTCTATTTCAAAAGAGGCAAATTTTAGGGTGTTACAATTCTACCCCCCTTAAGATGAATCTCGTCCTCAAGATTCGGAAGACATCGACTAAGAGATGGGAATACTCTGTCCATGGATTCTTTTTTACTTCCTCATGCAGTTCCATCGTCATGATAAAGATCCACTTTACTTTGCATACCTGTTGCTCTTACTCCAAGTAATTTGCCTAACTAATTCCAAAACTTTGACAGGTACCTCGAACCACTCTCAGATAACCCTAATCACTAGGCCATAATTCTATTTTCTCATATGTTCACCTTTCAACAAGGCTTCCTTATGTTCTTGGTCTGAAACAGAATCTACCACCAATCTTCCAAACATTAATGATCTTGGTGAAGTTGCTCGAACTGGGAATACAACTCTTAATCCTTAGTGTCACTCGAACCTTCTTTGCATAATTCTCCGTTGCTAAGGGCATCGGTCATGACTTTGCTTCTAGAAGTGATAGCAGTTTTCCGAGTCACAATTAATCTCATTCCAACGAGGTTATCACAAGCTCAAGACCAACTTAGTGAAGATGTCCTATATACTCTTGTGATCCTCCTAGATGTCACTTTTACTTTCAAGAAGATGGTACTTCCATTCTCCACAATGGATAGCTCCAGATAACATGTTAGTTCAACTTACGCATATAAGGACACATCCCACCCTTAAGATAAGGTAAAGTAGGGGATACCAAAGTATAGCTTGCATTGTCTTGTGATTGAAGTCTACTATTGTCTAGAAATTCCTCACAACTTTTGATCGTCCAAAATCAGAGATATGAACCGATAAAGACAGGCAGCTCTGAAGATAAGATAGGAAAAATAGAAGAAAACCATAACCCAACTATTTATTTCATTAATCCTTATACCTTAAACCTATGAACTAAATGAAATTATGGGAACACCCAACAAGATCATTGCAATCATTACAAAGATGCAAAACAATTATAAACATAATGACAATTCAACAAAGCACTTAAAAATGCATAACTCACTCATCGACTCAACTTGCGATACTATCGTTTTTATTACATAAAGGGGTACAACTCCTATCCTTATCTAAGGATCTTGAATAGTCTAGCATAACTCTTTCATTTATCAATTTCACCAAATGCTTCGTTCGGGTTGGTTATCACTGACATTTTCTGGTGATAGTCCAGTAGTGATCTGACTCTAGCTACTTCCTTGGTGTAATTGTTGATTCTTCTATGGGCAAGATTTAACATAATGTCCTTCCTGCTGGCAATGATAACACTTTCTCTTAGCTAGATCTTTAGTGATGTCATACTCCATAGAATTGTTGCTTAGAGTATTGTTAGCTTGATGATTCTGTAAGTTCATCTTTGTTTGACTAGACCACTTTTTAGCTCGCTTGATCTTTCAGGGTTGAAACTCCGTGTTGGTGATTGTCCACCCATCTATGCATACCTCATGTGGAAAGAGTGGAGTAACCTTAGCTTGAGAAACTTCTAATTCTTTAGAGTCCGAGTTTATCTGACCAGGGATTGGAGCTAGATGTGACGATGTAATAGAACTCGAATGTTGATTGCTTCCTGATTCTAACTCTGGTGAGACCTCCTTTCTCTTCTTATCCACATTATCCTTAGGTATAGGCTCAATACCTTCATACTCAATTCTTTCTCCTAATGGTGTGGTTAGAAGCACCGAACATTGGGCATACTTGATCACTCCTTTACATGCTGACATCCATCCCATTCCAAGAATAACATCAATGTCCACTAACTCTAATACGATAAGGTTTGCTTCAAATTTTACTCCTTTGATGTTAAGACTAACTCCTGGGCATATGCGGTTTGCCTTCATTTCTCCTCCTGGGAACTTAACTATCACTGGTTTCCTTATTGGAAGCATAGTTATCTTATGTTCTTTTATGTATGCACTAGAGATAAATGAATGTGAAGCTCTAGGGTCAAACAACACTGTGGCAAAAGCTAAGTTTACTAGAATGATACCATACACAACCTCCTTAGCTCCATGAGTGGTCATCATATCCACATTATTCAATCTTCCTTGGATGTAGTTACTCTTTGCTTTACTTCCTTGCTCCTATTTCTTTTGGACTTTCTGTTCCTGCTTCTGATGTGGGTGATCCTGGCATTTATGTGCCGTCCTTCCAACATCTTCGTTGGACTTTACATTCTTCCAAGCTTCTGCTACTTGTCTCTTCACTAGTCCCTTTGGTATGTTGGTTTAACCTTGTAGCAAGCACTGTTGAAAACTCCTAGGTTGAGTCACTCCTTCTGGTGCCTATTGTTGCATAGCTACAAACTTCTCCTTGTTGAATGCAGTCAAGGACAATGTAGCTTGGTCCTCCTGACCTTTGATACCGGTGGTCTCCTCATTATGATCCATCTATATAGACAAAGATAGAGGATTGAGAATAGAGACAAAGTTTTCATAATAGACAGAGGCTGAAGTGAGCATAACTTTTAGCAAATAATAAGGTTGGAGAGAAAACAAGAACTAAACAAGATAAAAGCATGTTAAAACGTCCAGTTCTATCTAGGCTTGCGTCCTACAGTCAGTATTGCTCTGATACCACTTTGTAGCACCCAGTTTTAAAGATAAAACCGGATACACACTATATATGAGCCTAGGAAGTCAAATCTCACATATAGCCACAAATCAGGGTAATATCAAGAGACAATACTTGTTACATAACGTATTAGTAAAAGGAAAATAACCTCAGAGTAAAGACAGCGGAAAGTTGACTCCAATCTTCTAGCGAAGACTCCAAATTCATAGGGACGACTGACTGGTTGACCACAAGCCTAACTCCTCCAAATCAGCAATCTGGTACCCATCCGGGATTTTTATCCAATGTATAGAAAAGTAAAACAAGCGTAAGTACATGTCGTACTTAACAATTATATCATGGGGTTCATGAGGCTCAAAAGGTTGACACTAGATTAACTACGATTAGCTTTAATAGATCATCTTTTTAAGCAATTGGGTGGCAAAGAAATTATCACTCCCACAAACACATGATCGGGTAAACATGATAATGTATAGCATAAACAGTTGATCATTAGTACCATTATCCATTAGTGATCATCTCTATTCTATAAGGGTCCAAGGCCGCTCGTGACCGTGAGCACGGCTGTTATAACAGTTTTATACTCTACAGAGTTTATACACTTTCACTATGAGTCATGATTTACCCTTTCACCCAAGATGATCAGCCTCTTGACCCACTACCAAGGAAGGTCGGCAGGGTTCACTATGAAGCCTTTCAAAGGTTCATCTAACAAGTTAGAGTCGTGCTAGATGTATGTGGCCCATCTCAGGAGTGGCACACGTGGACATCGCAGCATGGTACACACAACCTAGCAAAAAAGGAAACATACCCTCGTATGCCTTAAAGGTAACCACTAACAAGCTAGAAAAGGTCCTCATACTGAGCTAAAGCTAGAGCTATATTGCCCTCATTGCTGTACTGTAAGTCCTGGATGATCGCTTATAGATAAGTCCTTAGGGAGAGGAATCTGAAGCATTTAGAAAGAAGCTAAACACTCCAGCCCCCTATGTCCATGTTACTAAAAACTCATGTTTTAATGTTTATTGCATATATCATTAATCAAGTTACAAGATCATGGTTTCGATTAAGCACTAGCACAAGCTACCCAATGCAATGTCCCAAAGGTATCAAGGTACAAGATATCAAGTATCTAGGATATCCTTATTGGCAAACAAGGTAGACACATGCAATATGAATTAAGTGGTTAAATGTGAATAGGTAACAAGGATAGTCACATGCTATACTTGCCTTACACACCGATCCTTAGGTAAGCTTTAATATTCACGTCCTTCTTCTTCTTCTGGATCACCACGTGTATCTCATCGACTAGACATAATTCGTAGAACACCACACAAACATCCATACACATACATGCAGGGCATGCAAATGCATCTATATCAGAACAGTACACCAATCATAGAAAAATAAGTGAAAGGGATTGAAATACAATTCTACGCATCGCTACGAACACACAGTCGCGAGAGGCACGCTAATCGAAGCTACGGTTGAAAAGTTACAACTACCAAGAGATTTGCTTAATACGTGGAAAAGAAACTATAGGCTTCATTTATGTTAACTATATTAATTCATATACAAAAGATATTTTATAAACAATATGGATTGATTTAAGTCAATTTTAGATTTAAATTATAAAACAAAAGTAAAACAAATTATATTTTATGTATAAAACTTAGTTGCATAACCATTAATCAAGATATGATTTAAACCATGTTATTTCAGATATATCAATATAGTAAACACTATTACTAATGCATAAATCTCGTCACTACGAATCTAATGCAACTTGAACGGACTATTTCAGAGTTGAAACGAATAAGTTATGATTTAAACAAGTTTTATTTTAATTAAATAATAGATTAAATCTACCCATGAATTCCAAGTGTTGAAAACATGCCTAACAATTGTATAAACACGTAGAAAACATAAATACGATCCTAATGCAATTTGAATGGGTCAAATCAGACTTAAAACGCAAAAGTTACGCATGAAATAAGGTTTAGTGGCATTTCTGTAAATATTTGAACTCATTTTTGAATTAAAACAATTAAAATTCTGAATTTAAATGTATTTTGGACTGCGCACACTAATTCTGGAAAATACAGGGTCTTAAACGAATAAAAATGGGGCCTAAAAGAAATCATTTTGAACTGAATCGGACTGCGGGTTAATTCACCGAAAATAGGGGGTCTATTCTGCAAAACCGCATGGCTTGACTGCGGGTTTGATTGCTCACTGACTGGATAGACACGTGGCGGCTGGGGATTGGTGTGGTGCACCACATGGGTGTGGGCGCTACTAACTTGGTGGGGTGGACCGAGTCCACGGGTCTCAGTGGACCGGTTACATAGCGAACAGGTATACTCTAATCATGATCGTCCGTGCTAGATCTAACAGCGCAGGGTGCTTGGGAGGATCTCCACCGGCTGCGTAGTCCCACCAGCAAGACCTCCATGGCTGGCGGCGACTGTTGTTCATCAATACGGCATTCCAGTGCGTGAATCGTTGAATAGAGAGCATGGGTAGGTGGAGGAGCTCACCACGATGCGTCTGGAGGTGGTTGCGGCGTCCGGGGAGGCTCGGAAGGGGCGGTCGTCGATGGTGGCGATGACTAGAGAGAGGGGGAGGGCACGAGTGAGGGAAATCCAAGCGATTCAAGACCAATTCAAGAAATTAGGGGTACCTACTGCTGCGTCGAGTCATGGCGGAGCTCCGAGGCGCGTCGGCGACATTGATTCGGTACCGGAGCAGCGAGGCTACGGTGGCGGTGGCGAACTTCGAGCGGCGAACAGAGAAGGGGCAGAGGGGAGGGCTCGGCTCAAGTCTTATAGGCGGGGGAGAGGCGCAGGAAAAAGGAAGGGAGCGGGCAGGATGGTCTCCTGCCATGCGTGGGCGATGGTGGCTGCTTGCCTTGCATGGCCGCGCCATTGCTAGGAGAAAGAAAGGAAAACACGCGCGTGGGGAAGGAAAGGGAGGTGGCGGCTGACAGGTGGGACCAGTAGCATAGTGAGAGGGAGGGAGAGACAGCATGTGCGAGCAGATTGATTACCTTCCTTGCTTGCACAGAGGACCGGCGAGTTGGCGTCTTGGCATGCGCCATTGGCAGGACGACGGAAGGAAAGAGCAGGGGAAATAAGGAAGGGGAAGAAGAAGGGAGCGGGCTGGCTGATGCGCGTGCAGCCAAAGGCATTTGCGGGCATGAGCGCTGAAGGCCGAGCGTGTGCGGTGTGGGGCAGTGGGCCACTAAGCAAAGCAGGGCGCTAGCTGTGCCGCGGTGCTGCGGTGCACGCGGAAGAGGGAAAGGGAGGGTAGACGCGCGCTGGGCGACGACGCATGCAGGCCGCGAGCAGTGGGCCGGGGCCGAGAAGAGCAGGCCGGGCATGTGAGGGAGGCAAGAGGGAGTGCGGCTAGGCTGATCAGCAGGCCAAGTGGAGGAGGGAAAGGGAGAAAAGGGCTGGGCCGGTTCCTGGGTTGGGCTGAAAATGAAGAAAGGTAATTTTGTTTCTAAATCCTTTTCTATCTCTAATTTCTTTTTCTTTTCTTAATTCAAAACAATTTCAAATATGAACCGAATCAAGTATAAATATGATTTAAAATACAATTTTTGATTCAAACATAAATGAACCAATTTTGGGTAAGTTTTCCAAGAATAACTTTTTCAGTTCTTACATTTTCCAATTCCTTTTCTTTCTTTTCTTTTATTTCAAAGCCATTTTCAATTTCATTTCAAAAGCATTTTAACCATTTTGACTTTTCAATTAAAACCACTCAACCAATAAAATCCAATGCAATGTCATGTATGCTCAAACAAGTTGCTACCTTATGATGTATTTTAATTTAATGAAAAATTTTATTTCCTATATTTCATGTGCACAAAAATTCCAACTTAAATCATTTTAACTCTATTTCAAAAGAGGCAAATTTTAGGGTGTTACAATTCTACCCCCCTTAAGATGAATCTCGTCCTCGAGATTCGGAAGACATCGACTAAGAGATGGGAATACTCTGTCCTTGGATTCTTTTTTACTTCCTCATGCAGTTCCATCATCATGATAAAGATCCACTTTACTTTGCATACCTGTTGCTCTTACTCCAAGTAATTTGCCTAACTAATTCCAAAACTTTGACAGGTACCTCGAACCACTCTCAGGTAACCCTAATCACTAGGCCATAATTCTATTTTCTCATATGTTCACCTTTCAATAAGGCTTCCTTATGTTCTTGGTCCGAAACATAATCTACCACCAATCTTCCAAACATTAATGATCTTGGTGAAGTTGCTCAAACTGGGAATAGAACTCTTAATCCTTAGTGTCACTCGAACCTTCTTAGCATAATTCTCCGTTGCTAAGGGCATCGGTCATGACTTCGCTTCTCGAAGTGATAGCAGTTTTCCGAGTCACAATTAATCTCATTCCAACGAGGTTATCACAAGCTCAAGACCAACTTAGTGACGATGTCCTATATACTCTTGTGATCCTCCTAGATGTCACTTTTACTTTCAAGAAGATGGTACTTCCATTCTCCATAATGGATAGCTCTAGATAACATGTTAGTTCAACTTACGCATATAAGGACACATCCCACCCTTAAGATATGGTAAAGTAGGGGATACCAAAGTATAGCTTGCATCATCTTGTGATTGAAGTCTACTATCGTCCAAAATCAGAGATATGAACCAATAAAGATAGGCAGCTCCGAAGACAAGATAGGAAAAATAGAAGAAAACCATAACCCAACTATTTATTTCATTAATCCTTATACCTTAAACCTATGAACTAAATGAAATTGCGGGAACACCCAACAAGATCATTGCAATCATTACAAAGATGCAAAACAAGCATAAACATAATGACAATTCGACAAAGCACTTAAAAATGCATAACTCACTCATCGACTCAACTTGCGATACTATCGTTTTTATTACATAAAGGGGTACAACTCCTATCCTTATCTAAGGATCTTGAATAGTCTAGCATAACTCCTTCATTTATCAATTTCACCAAATGCTTCTTTCGAGTTGGTCATCACTAACATTTTCTAGTGACAGTCCAGAAGTGATCTGACTCTAGCTACTTCCTTGGTGTAATTGTTGATTCTTCTATGGGCAAGATTTAACATAATGTCCTTCCTGCTGGCAATGATAACACTTTCTCTTAGCTAGATCTTTAGTGATGTCATACTCCATAGAATTGTTGCTTAGAGTATTGTTAGCTTGATGATTCTGTAAGTTCATCTTTGTTTGACTAGACCACTTTTTAGCTCGCTTGATCTTTTGGGGTTGAAACTCCATGTAGGTGATTGTCCACCCATCTATGCATACCTCATGTGGAAAGAGTGGAGTAACCTTAGCTTGACAAACTTCTAATTCTTTAGAGTTCGAGTTTATCTAACCAGGGATTGGAGCTAGATGTGACGATGTAATAGAACTCAAATGTTGATTGCTTCCCGATTCTAACTCTGGTGAGACCTCCTTTCTCTTCTTATCCACATTGTCCTTAGGCATAGGCTGAATACCTTCATACTCAATTCTTTCTCCTGATGGTGTGGTTAGAAGCACCGAACGCTGGGCATACTTGATCACTCCTTTACATGCTGACATCCATCCCATTCCAAGAATAACATCAATGTCCACTAACTCTAATACGATAAGGTTTGCTTCAAATTTTACTCCTTTGATGTTAAGATTAACTCCTGGGCATATGCGGTTTGCCTTCATTTCTCCTCCTGGGGACTTAACTATCACTGGTTTTCTCATTGGAAGCATAGTTATCTTATGTTCTTTTACGTATGCACTAGAGATAAACGAATGTGAAGCTCTAGGGTCAAACAACACTATGGCGGAAGCTAAGTTTATTGGAATGATACCATACACAACCTCCTTAGCTCCATGAGTGGTTGTCATATCCACATTATTCAATCTTCCTTGGATGTAGTTACTCTTTGCTTTACTTCCTTGCTCCTATTTCTTCTAGACTTTCTGTTCCTGCTTCTGATGTGGGTGATCCTGGCATTCATGTGCCGTCCTTCCAACATCTTCATTGGACTTTACATTCTTCCAAGCTTCTACTACTTGTCTCTTCACTGGTCCCTTTGGTATGTTGGTTTGACCTTGTAGCAAGCACTGTTGAAAACTCCTTGGTTGAGTCACTCCTTTTGGTGCCTGTTGTTGCATAGCTACAAACTTCTCCTTGTTGAATGCAGTCAAGGACAACATAGCTTGGTCCTCCTGACCTTTGATACCGGTGGTCTCCTCATTACAATCCATCTATATAGACAAAGATAGAGGATTGAGAATAGAGACAAAGTTTTCATAACAGACAGAGGCTGAAGTGAGCATAACTTTTAGCAAATAATAATGTTGGAGAGAAAATAAGAACTAAGCAAGATAAAAGCATGTTAAAACATCCAGTTCTATCTAGGTTTGCATCCTACAATCAGCATTGCTCTGATACCACTTTGTAGCACCTAGTTTTAAAGACAAAACTAGATACACACTATATGTGAGCCTAGGAAGTCAAATCTCACATATAGCCACAAATCAGGGTAATATCAAGAGACAATACTTATTACATAACATATTAGTAAAAGGAAAATAACCTTAGAGTAAAGACAGTGGAAAGTTGACTCCGATCTTCTAGCGAAGACTCCAAATTCATAGGGATAACTGACTGGTTGACCACAAGCCTAACTCCTCCAAACCAGCAATCTAGTACCCATCCGAGATTTTTATCCAATGTATAGAAAAGTAAAATAAGCGTAAGTACATGTCGTACTTAACAATTATATTATGGGGTTCATGAGGCTCAAAAGGTTGACACTGGTTTAACCGCGATTAGCTTTAATAGATCATCTTTTTAAGCTATTGGGTGGCAAAGAAATTATCACTCCCATAAACACATGATCGGGTAAACATGATAATGTATAGCATAAACAGTTGATCATTAGTACCACTATCCATTAGTGATCATCTCTATTCCATAAGGGTCCAAGGCCGCTCGTGACCGTGAGCACGACTGTTATAACAGTTTTATACTCTGTAGAGTTTGTACACTTTCACTATGAGTCATGATTTACCCTTTCGCCCGAGGTGATCAACTTCTTGACCCACTACCAAGGAAGGTCGGCAGGGTTCACTATGAAGCCTTTTAAAGGTTCGTCTAACAAGTTAGGGCCGCTAGGCGTATGTGGCCCATCTCTAGGAGTGGCACGCGTGGGCATCATAGCACGGTACACACAACCTAGCAGAAAAGGAAACATACCCTCGCACGCCTTAAAGGTAACCACTAACAAGCTAGAAAAGGTCCTCATACTGAGCTAAAGCTAGAGCCATATAGCCCTCATAGCTGTACTGTAAGTCTCGGATGATCGCTTATAGATAAGTCCTTAGGGAGAGGAATATGAAGCATTTAGAAAGAAGCTAAACACTCCAGCCCCCTATGTCCATGTTACTAAAAAGTCATGTTTTAATGTTTATTGCATATATCATTAATCAAGTTACAAGATCATGGTTTCGATTAAGCACTAGCACAAGCTACCCAATGCAATGTCCTAAAGGTATCAATGTACAAGATATCAAGTATCTAGGATATCCTTATTGGCAAACAAGGTAGACACATGCAATATGAATTAAGTGGTTAAATGTGAATAGGTAACAAGGATAGTCCCATGCTATACTTGCCTTACACACCGATCCTTCAGTAAGCTTTAATCTTCACGTTGGCTACGTCGGGTCATGGCGGAGCTCCGAGGCACGTCGGCGACGTTGATTTGGTACCAGAGCAGTGAGGCTACGGCGGCGGTGGTGAACTTCGAGCGGTGAACGGAGAAGGGGTAGAGGGGAGGGCTTGGCTTGGGTCTTATAGGCGGGAGAGAGGCGTAGGAAAAAGGAAGGGAGCGAGCGGGATGGTCTCCTACCATGCGTGGGTGACAGCGGCCGCTTGCCTTGCATGGCCGCGCCATTGCCGGGAGCAAGAAAGGAAAACACGCATGTGGGGAACGAAAGCGAGGTGGCGGCTGATGGGTGGGACCAGCAGCACAGCGAGAGGGAGGGAGAGATAGCACGTGCGGGTGGATTGATTACCTTCCTTGCTTGCGTGGAGGGTCAGCGAGTTGCTGTCTTGGCGTGCCCCATTGGCGGGACGACAGAAGGAAAGAGTAGGGGAAAGAAGGAAGGGGAAGAAGAAGGGAGCAGGTCGGCTAATGTGCGTGCGGCCGGAGGTGTTTGTGGGCATGGGCGCTGAAGGCCGAGCACGTGCGGTGTGGGGTAGTGGGTGACCGAGCAGAGCGGTGAGCTAGGTGGTCCGCGGTGCTGCGGTGCACACGAAAGAGTGAAAGGGAGGGGAGACGCGCGTCGGGCGACAGCGCATGTGGGCCATGAGCAGTGGGCCAAGGCTGGGAAGAGCAGGGCGGGTGCGTGAGGGAGGGAAGAGGGAGTGTGGCTAGGCCGATCAACAGGCCAGCAGGCCAAGTGGAGGAGGGAAAGGGAGAAAAGGGCCGGGCCGGTTCCTGGGTTGGGCTGAAAATGAAGAAAGGTAAATTTTTTTTGAAATCCTTTTCTATGTCCAATTTCTTTTTCCTTTCTTAATTCAAAACAATTTCAAATATGAACCGAATCAAGTATAAATATGATTTAAAATACACTTTTTGATTCAAACATAAATGAACCAATTTTGGGTAAGTTTTCCGAGAATAACTTTTGAAGTTCTTACATTTTCCAATTCCTTTTCTTTCTTTTCTTTTATTTCAAAGCCATTTTCAATTTCATTTCAAAAGCATTTTAACCATTTTGACTTTTCAATTAAAACCACTCAACCAATAAAATCCAATGCAATGGCATATATGCTCAAACATGTTGCTACCTTATAATGTATTTTAATTTAATAAAAAAATTTATTTCCTATATTTCATGTGCACAAAAATTCTAACTTAAATCATTTTAACTCTATTTCAAAAGAGGCAAATTTTAGGATGTTATAGTGCGCCCGGCATCAGGCTAGCCATGAAGCCACTTCCCCACCGCCGTCGATGAGCGCATGGCTGGATTCTGTCGCCGGCCGGTTTCCCCCTGCCATGCTCTATTTTGAGGAAGGAGATAAGGGTGAGATGGTGAGAATAGAATCTTTCTAGGGTTCTCGATGCAAAGTCAGTGACTCGCATGAAAAGTGACTAGAGTACCGTGGGTTAAATTTAAGATAGTACAGGGGCCTTTTCATAATCTAGCACCACCGCCACTGGGCTTCCCATAGTGGGTCGGCCTGCTCTCACTAATTCGCCATGCCCGTTGCTGCACCGTGCTAGGCTGGTCTGCTACCGTCACGCGCTGGGCTGGCCTGTTGCCGCCGTGTCTAGGCCGCTCGCTCCCACGTGGTGGGCCGGCTGGTTGTCGACACGCATGGGTCACTCACGCCTGCGCACACTAGCCCCGCCTAGCCTGCCGTGGCCACTGGTCCAAGCAAGCTAGATCGCTTCGGGCCTAGGGGTCTTTTCTTCTTTCTTCGGTATTTTGTTAATATTAGTAATCGACTGAATGTTTGGAAATTCATAGTAAATAGTAGAAAAACCATAAAAATGCCAAATTAGTTTCGTTAAGTTTCTAAAATCATGGTCTATCTGATAGGGTATTTCATTCACATAGGTTTTATATGTTGTTAGGGTTGCTCTAATTATTTTAAAGTGTTTAATATTGTTAAAAGGTGAACTTGTAGGAATTTCCATGATAAATCGGTGATAGTATTAACTCTAAAAATTTTATAGTAAATTACTAATATTATTATCTCCTCACTATAATTTTTGTAGCTCAATAATAATTAGTTTGCTAGGTAGATAATGATGCTCTATTTTGAATAATGATTAAATCGATAGAATGAAATAAAGAAACAACTTTGGTTTATATAACTAAAATAATTATTGGGAAATAATGTCTTATTTGACAATATAGATACATAGCCTAAGTACGGGTATCGTTAGAACTAGCTCATTAACTTGAGAGACATAAATCGTATTTTACGAATCATGATTGCAGTTGATTAATTACGTCTTTGCATTGCATGGCATTGCGTATCATAATAGGGACGTCGATGGATCACGGAGTCATCAGGAGTTGCTAGAGAAATGGTGCTTTTGGGGATCGTGTTGCTATGATGGAAAGCTAACTTCTGATTAAATCTTTCCTAGGCAAGCCCCAGTGCATAACCCCTACTTTTCTGCACTTTAAATTATATTTGTGCATTAAGTTTTAAGGAGTTGAATGAAACCCACTTGCATATAAATCTTTATCCCAAGAGTATTACTAGTATGATAGGATCATGTAGAATGCTATGCTATAGGACTCCGGTAGAAGTCGAGTGATTGCCTATCACTCACGAGATATAGGGAAATATATTACTTTATTATTATCACTTGGAAAATATAAATGGTGGAAAGGAAAAAATGGTGTCCGAGTAGGGATGTGGTTTGGGTATTGGTGGGTGTAAGAGGTTATGTCGCCACGGTTGTGGGGCATAGCTTGGTTACACTGCTTTCCCTATTTGGGTCAATTAAGGACCGACCATTGCATAAGGCTCTAGGCAAGTCATAGACTTATTATCCCGAGCACATACTTGGGTATGGGTGCTTGGAAGACTTGTTGCTCTCTTGTTGTGGATCTAGCTCTTTTTGGACCGACTATCAGGGTGGTTTTTGAGTTAGGAGGTCCTTGTACCGCACTGAGTCCGGGACTCAAGGGCGGGGGCTTGGAGTCCCAGTTTGAATGGGACCTGGACACCTAGGACAGGAGGGTGATGGGTTGGTCCTGCTTGTGACTTAGGTACAAGTGGGGCATGTGTTTTTGGGGTACCAGGCTAGGGGCATTGATTCACGAATCGCCGAGCGATCCGGTACAGTTTGTTTGCGGTCTAGCACCATAGTAAAAACTAAAAGATGAAAGATAGAAAAAGGAAATCTAATTGCTTACCACCTATTTGAAAGTAGCATAGGTGCTTACATAGAATGGTTGGTTAATGAACTAATGTGGCTATTAATAAAAATTGAATATAAGGACGCACTTTTAGTAATGCTTCCGCAGATGCAATAAACCCACAAGCTAGATAGCCTTGCATATCCTTGGAGTTTTTTCTTTCCTCCTGTCGGGTAAGTCTTGCAGAGTACAATTGAGTACTTAGGGTCTTATTCCCCTTATTGCAGGTGACAAGTTGATGCTAGAGCTGACCCTTGTGTGTGGATTCCTCCTGGTGGACTTAGAGAGGATTTCCTTTACGCTGCGATCGTAGTTTTTATTTATAACTCTTACTAAATGTTTTTATAAATGAAAGTTTTATAATCTGTTGTCCTAGTTCACATATCAATGATTCATCATACCATGAATAGATAATTATTTTCGCTGTAATTATGATCACATGTTTATATTCCGCTGTTACATTAAATTGTTCATAACTCTGATAATATGATTATATTCCGCTATTATAATAATAACTATTATACTCTAATGTTGTATTAAAAGTGATGTAAGAAATGGTTAAGAATGTTGTAAGCTTTATTCTCTCATTTCTGATCCTAATGAAAAAATATAGATTTTTGGGTTCTCCCCTGGGGTGTGCCCGACGGAACCGAGTAATTTAGTGTTATCCTTTGGGTGCTTAGTGTATAATGGAAGACAAGCACTCCTGGGAGGCATTAGATTAGGCAGTTCTACCATAGGTGGTATCAGAGCATAAATGAGGAAATAAAGCTTCGAAAACCTTTTTCTAAAATAAAATTTCACAACAAATTATTTTCAAAGAATAGGATGTTTTTATGCGAAGTTATATAAGTAGCCCTATTACTATGGTTATGTATTCAAGATAGATGGCACTCTACTGACTTAGGTAGGATTAATCAATTTTTCTGCAGGTACACTGACCCTGAGCATAGTCCAATAGTATCGACTAGCTACAGGGAGAGAACGATGTGCCAAAAATCTGAGAATGGTTGCCCTATATGTTGGCAATAGTGAAAGGACATATAGGATGTGCATTCATGCATATCCTGTTTGTGCATTGTAGTGTTGTATTGCTTGTGGATACGCCCTCCATAGGTGTCACGCATGTTGTATTGTGCACGACTAACTCATTCCTATTTAGAGTTATTTCTGCACTGTGGCTTCATGCTCCACGTTCGCCCGTGGTTCACACCGGTCATGACCCATGTCTCCCCGTACCCCTTTTCTGCGCTCTTGTTGGACCCTTGCCCTATAGTCGTAGTAGTCAGTAATGACCTTAGACATCACTCGCCTCGAATGCACAAAAATTTGGCCGATTCATTCGTAAGCGATCCTGCGTAGGAACCCGGGTGGACCACGCCAGGACCACTGCTCGCTCTATCTTTATAAGCAAAGCCTAGCTTAGCCATTAGTACCACCACTTGGTGCACTTTAGCTTGCTTAGCTTTTCCTTTGGAGCAAGCTTTTTGCTCAGCCTTCCTCGCAACCACCGCCAAAAATGGCAGGGGCTTGGGTTAGCAGTTACTGCCTAAATGTTGAGCGTTTTCATAGAATCCTACATGCCACCCTACAAAAGCTCAAAGTCAAAGATCATCTCGAGTATGAGGGCCATGAGTATGAGGAGCGTGGCACCGAGTGGTGTGACATTACCATCTACATCGGGAAGAGTGAAGAGTTCCCCGACCTCACTAAAGCCTAGAATATGACCGCAACCGGGTTTAGCTTCATCAACACCTACCAGGTTGTGGCCCACAAAGCCTTGTGGTACCCTTGCTAGATCTATGAAGAGCCCATCGCCCGTACCCCCATGAGGTTCTTTCCACCTTTGGACAAGAATCGGCGGGCATGGAGGGCTCGCATGGAGGCTTTGCAAGGGCATGATGCGCAAGAGGATAGTCCAACTATGGCGCACTTGACCATGTACCTGCTTGCTCTAGATGAGCAGTATGACCAGCAAGCCTCAAAGATGAGGAAGTGTCTCCATCGAGCCGAGAAAGCTGAGATCTTCACCCAGATGCTCTAGGTGCAACTTACCAAAGCGCATGCCAATGCTGTAGCTGCTGAGAGCCAGGAGACTGCCATGTCAAAAGCTCTGAAGGAGGCTAAAGATTGGCATGTCCATCAGCTGGGTGAGGCCTATCTTGTCACTAGGGCCAACTAAAGGACGCTGGCTGCTGAAAGGCAGGATGCCCCAATCTTGGAAGGGATTCTTGTCCACCCACCAGAAAGAAGGACAACCGGTGTTGTAGTGCCGCCAGCACCTCCACCCTTGAAAGTGTTAGAAGTAGAGCCCTTGATTCCTCTCACTCAACCATTGCCATGAGAAGATGCAGATCCATAGCCAGGGTGGTAGAAGAATCTGTCGAGCCTAGGAATGAATATGCGTGGTCTAGAGTAGATTTGTTGCCTTGGGATGCTGTACCCATAGTAGTAGTGATTTTCATTGCTGTCCTCCGGTATGGTACTCTTGCCGTTGTTCTTTGTCTATAGTTGTTGAGATCTTCCGACCATACATGAATGATGTGCCGTGAATGGGAGACTGAATGCCTGTATGCTGTACTCATATAAGATCGTTGGAACATGTAGTTTATTTATTTTAGTATGTGATTGTGTCCATCTATCTTTAGGTCTTAGTAGACATGCTTAGAGTTTTCAAGGGTGATGTTAGGTGGGTTACAAGAGAAGTTGCCATTCAGATACCAGCAGACTAATTGTGGATGTCGTAGCAGAACACTTGAATCTCTTTAAAACAAATCCGCCATTGGACTTGAATTCCTTGTCCCTTGTTGTGAAGGGAACCTTTGTTGTTTGAATTTTCCCTTGCAATACTCCTCTTATTCTGTGGTCTATGATCCCACTGCCTTCATGGCATGTAAGTTGATAATAGTTGCCCGATTAAAAGCTTATGGTGCTACGATGAAACCGAGGGCTCCCTATGGAATAGCTGCCACATGGTGACGCTGCTCGGCATGCATGGGTGTCAAGGTTGTTGACCAAGTACCTTTACCAAGTTATACCATCATGCTGCTTTTGCTAAAAATATTCTCCTTGGAATCATTCAGGTGTTCAAATAGGAAATCCACAACAGGTTGATGAAATAGTGTTCTTCTAGAGTAAACAAGAGGAGGTGGTTTTGGAGGAAGAAAGTATGACATGGTCTTGGTTTACCTGAAAGACGGATGTGGTCAAGGAAGGGAAAGAAAAAGGAGAGTAGTAAGGAAAGTTACCCTCGGGTAGTCGGGAGTGATTGTAAAAGTCTGAGTGGATGTCATGTCCCAAGTCCTGTGTTTAGTTGACCATGCTAAGTAGCCAGGTTATTTCGCTACATGCCCTGCGAATGCCATCTACATCGGGCCCTTTAGCCCTTGTTTCACATGGTCATGGCATCATGCTGCACTCGCTATCCTTATGCATTGTATGCTTTTCCTTTTTCCTAGCATCCGATCGGCTCTCGACCCCCACGCCTCATCCCTTATACCGGACCCCCTCTTATCTTCTCTCCTTTATTTCCCATCCACTCACTTGTGTAGGGAGCACACCATGGCCGTGTTTATCCCCACAGCATGAACCATCTATGTACCATATCCACGCCGTCTCCACTTCTAGTGTGTTACGCCTCACCTCCATTCACCTCTATAAAATACCCTTGGTCCTTGCTCTTCTTCTTCATCCCCATCCACTTAAATCCGAGCAGAGCTATGAGATACAGTCATCACTCGTGGAACTAGGTTCGTCAGTCGGAATTGATGGTGTAATCTGAGAAGAAGAAGGATCTAGTTTCGTCGAAGAAGTTCAAGTTCCCTTTGGTTAGTTCGACTTTAGGGTTCACGATGTTTGACTTCTCAGTCGACTATTTTTGGATCTATTGGTCATACACCATGTTCTGGATCCTCATTATCTTGTTGTTTCTCCATTGTCCTCGTCTATCTCGACTTCAAGATTAAGCTTTGGTTGTATTAGATTGCTCTCCACCATGTATCTCTAAACCCCCATGTGGATTAGTATTCAAAGTCATGTAATCTTTCGTGTAATCACTGATCTACAAAATATGATCGTGTTTCCCCTCTTCTGGTTCTTGCTCGAATCTCAGGATGAGATCCTTTTTAAGGGGGGTTGGTTGGTGTTTACAATCCTGTTTAGCACCGCGATTTAGGCCTAAGTAAAAAAATTCGAAACAAGTTCTCAGATTTTTTATTTAAAACGTACTTGATGCGATGAGTGAATCCGGTGACTCAGTTTTGTGGACTTGAATCAACACCAAAGTGCAATTACTCAGTGCGTAAAGATATTTAGGAATGTCGAACCACAATTCTAGCCAATGGATAGCAAATGATTTGTTCTATTAGATTAAGCATGAAAAGCAACTTTTATAAATAAAATAAAATCCATTAATAAATAGAACGATATATATATATAGCTTTCGAATCTAATTTAAATTCTAACTTGTTGAAAATCTCCTTGCGCCTAAATGTTGCTAATTGTCAAAATTAGTTAACCGATAGAAATATCTGTAGGTATATATATATATACTCACGTGCTTATTTTGATAAACATGCTAAGTTGAGAAGTTTGGTCTAGTGGCATGTTTATATTTTTACGTATAGACTCGTTTTAGTCCCTATGATAATTTGGTAACGTACCCGTGACGTAGCTGTCTCTTTGGCCGCTTTATAAATTCACGTGAGTGGTGTGAAAGCACATAGTAGATGAGAGGTAGCGCAGCAGCTCTGCATTCTTCATTTACTTTTCGAGCGTGGCGTGCAGCGTCCTCGCCTAACATTGCTATTGATCACTATCTCATTCTCATCATGGCTCTGCATTTCTCTGCATTGCAAAGCCTGCAATCCGACCGTGTCTGAACTGATACACTGTGCTGGGCGTCTAAAATTGGTGCACGTGGTTCTGCCCCTGCCACGCCAGGTCCTTTCACTCCCCTGTGCACATGCAGGTGCGCCACTGCTGGCCACGCTACCCCGTCCCATCCTACCTCCGCATCGGTGCTCTGGCGTGTGTACGACGTGTACCCCCTCATGCTGCTTCCTACTCCTTCCTTTTCTACTGCCGTGGAGGAGACACCCTAGCTTCGGGCTACCCATTCGGTCTGCTGCTACTTGCTCTGCCCTTTCGAGCACCTCCTCCTATTCCCCCATGTGCCGTCGTTCCCTCCTCTTCTTCCCTCGAGAGCGCCCGTCTCCACCCCGCTCCCTCACCACTACGTTGCTCCTCCCGGTCTGCTCTAGGCCGCTGTCGTCTATCGTGCGCCCGTGGTCCCGCAGCGCCGTCCCTCCCTTCCCCGCTGCTCGGCCACCGTGTTTGAGCGCGTGAGCCCCGTCACGCTAGACCTGCAGCTTCTCCGTGTGGTCCCTTCTAGGCGCCACATGCTGCTACTCCACGGTGCCCATGCACGTGTCCACCTCGCTACCTGTGCTGCCGTGCGCCGACGCCCTCCTCTTCTCTGCTTGACTTGCACCGGTGTCGTCGTGCCATGCCAATCGCCTACCGGTGCCGACCCTCCCCAACACGAGCTCCACTATGTTGTGATTCAGAGCACCTCCCCTATAGCTTACATGTTGCGGTCGTGCAGGCGCTCCATAGTCACTGTATCTCCCGCTCGCCCTAGAGCACGACCGCTGTGACCCCACAGCCATCGTATCTCGCCTTTCCCCTCTTGCAAGTGTGCACCCCTCGGTCTCTAGCTGGACTGGCGGGCTTCACAGCGCTGCTCCTCCTCACCTCCGTGGCTTTCACCGTAGCACCGCCCCTTAGTTTCCCTCCCCACATCATGTGCCCATGCCGTAGCACTATCCCCCCAGGCGCCATCGTCGCCCCGCCGTCATCCGCGCTGGCCCGCCTGCTGCCCAGGGCCGGTGATATGCCCCATCACCGCAACAGCCTACACCAGCGGCCCTGATGGCTACAGCACCACACAGCCTCCATGACCTGCTCCTCCTCCGTGTGCGAATCGCCCTAGCCTCACCGCCGATGCACCCTCACCGTGGAGCCATCGGTCCCGAGCATCGCCGCACGTGGCCAGGGCACTATGCTTTTGCTCTGGCCGAGCGGCGTCCTCCAGCAGGTGCACTCGGCATCAGACAAGCAGTGAAGCCACTTCTCCACCGCCGTCGATGAGCGCACGGCTAGATTCTACCACCGGTCGATTTCCCCTGGCCATGCTCTATTTTGAGGACGGAGATAAGGGTGAGATGGCGAGAATAGAATCTTTCCAGGGTTCTCGATGCAAAGTCAGTGACTCACATGAATAGTGACTAGAGTACCATGGGTTAAATTTAAGATAGTATAGGGGCCTTTTCGCAATCTAGCACCGCCTCCGCTGGGCTTCCCATTGTGTGTCGGACTGCTCTCACTGGTCCGCTGTGCCCATTGCTGTGTCACGCTGGGCTGGTCTGTTGCTGTCGCGCGCTGGGCTGGCCTATTTGCCATCATGTCTGGGCCTCTCGCTCCCGCACGGTGGGTCGGCTGGTTGCCGACGCGCATGGGCCGCTTGTGCCTGCGCGCGCCTGCCTTGCCTGGGCTGCCATGGCCGCTGGTCCATGCGAGCTAGGCCGCTTCAGGCCCAAGGGTCTTTTCTTCTTTCTTCGGTATTTTGTTAATTTTAGTAATCGACTGAATGTTTGGAAATTCATAGTAAATAGTAGAAAAACCATAAAAATGTCAAACTAATTTCATTAAGTTTCTAAAATCATGGTCTATCTGATAGCGTATTTAGTTCACATAGGTTCCATATGTTGTTAGGGTAGCTCTAATTATTTTAAAGTGTTTAATATTGTTAAAAGGTGAACTTATAGGAATTTTCATGATAAATCGGTGATAGAATTAACTCTAAAAATTTTACAGTAAATTACTAATATTATTATCTGCTCACTGTAATTTTTGTAGCTCTAAAAATTTTATAGTAAATTACTAATGATGCTCTATTTCGAATAATGATTAAATCGATAGAATGAAATAAAGAAACAACTTTGGTTTATATAACTAAAATAATTGTTGGGAAATAGCGTCTTATTCGACAACATGGATATGTAGCCTATGTACGATCGTCGTTAGAACTAGTTTGTTAACTTGAGAGACGTAAATCATACTTTATGAATCACGATTGCAGTTGATTAATTACGTGTTTGCATTGCATCGCATTGCATTGCATATCATAATAGGGACATCGATGGATCATGGAGTCATCGGGAGTTGCTGGAGAAATGGTGCTTTTGGAGACCGTGTCACCATGATGGAAAGCTAACTTCTAATTAAATCCACCCAGGCAAGCCCCGGTGCATAACCCCTACTTTTCTGCACTTTAAATTACATTTGTGCATTAAGTTTTAAGGAGTTGAATGAAACCCACTTGTATATAAATCTTTATCCAATGAGTCTTACTAGTATGACAAGATCGTGTAGAATGCTATGCTACAGGACTCCGATAGAAGTCGAGTGATTGCCTGTCACTCGTGAGATATAGGGAAATATATTACTGTATTATTATCACTTGGAAAATATAAAAGGTGGAAAGGAAAAATGGTGACCGGGCAGGGATATGGTTTGGATATTGGTGGGTGTAAGAAGTTGTGTCACCACGGTCGCAGGGCATAGCTTGGTTACACTACTTTCCCTGTTTGTGTCGGTTAAGGACCGGCCATTGCATAAGGCTATAGGCAAGTCATAGACTTATTATCCCGAGCACATACTTAGGTATGGGCGCTTGGAAGACTTGTTGCTCTCTTATTGTGGATCCAGCTCTTTTCGGACCGACTATCAAGGTGGTTTTTGGGTTAGGAGGTCCTTGCACCGCACTGAGTCCGAGACTCAGTGGTGGGGGCTTGGAGTCCTAGTTTGGACGGCAAGCTGGACACCTAGGATAGGAGGGTGATGGGTTGGTCCTACTTGTGCCTTGGGTACAAGCAGGGCATGTGTTTTTAGGGTACCCAGCTGGGGGCATTGATTCGCGAATCATCGGGCGATCTGGTACGACTTGTCTATGGTCTAGCACCGTAGTAAGAACTAAAAGATGAAAGATGGAAAAAGGAAACCTGATTGCTGACCACCTACTTAAAAGTAGCACAGGTGCTTACATAGAATGGTTAGTTAATGAACTAATGCGGCTGTTAATAAAAATCGAATATAAGGACACACTTTTAGTAATGCTCCTATAGATACAATAAACCCACAAGCCAGATAGCCTTACATATCCTTGGAGTCTTTTCTTTCCTCCTATCGAGTAAGTCTTGTTGAGTACAATAGAGTACTCAGGGTTTTATTCCCCCTATTGTAGGCGACAGGTGGATGCAAGCTAACCCTTGTGTGTGGATTCCTCCTGGTGGGCTCAGAGAGGATTTCCTTTACGTTGTGATTGTAGTTTTTATTTATAACTCTTACTAAATGTTTTTATAAATGAAAGTTTTATAATCTATTGTCCTAGTTCACATATCAATGCTTCATCATACCATGAATAGATAATTATTTCCGCCGTAATTCTGATCAAATGTTTATATTCCGTTGTTACATTAAATTGTTCATAACTTTGATAATATGATTATATTTCGCTATTATAATAATAACTATTATACTCTAATGTTGTATTAAAAGTGATGTAAGAAATGGTTAAGAATATTGTAAGCTTTATTCTCTTATTTGTGATCCTGATGGAAAAATGTGGATTTTCGGGTTCTTCCCTGGGGTGTGCCCGACGTAACCGAGTAATTTAGTGTTATCCTTTGGGTGCTTAGTGTCTAATAGAAGACGAGCACTCCTAGGAGACATTAGATTAGGCGGTTCTACCACAGTATCAAGGGTAACAAATATGGTCTTGTTATTGTTGATGACTATTCCTGTTTCACTTGGGCATTTTCCCTGCATGACAAGTGCCAAGTTCAAGAGAAGATGAAGATATTTGTTAGAAGAGCTCAAAAGAAGTTCGCTCTTCCCATCAAGAAAGTGAGAAGCGACAATAGAGCCGAACTCAAGAATACTCTAGTTGAGGAGTTTCTTGATGAATAGGGCATCAAGCATGTGTTTTCAACTCCATACACCCCTCAACAAAATGGTATAGTAGAGAGGAAGAACCGTACACTCATTGACATGGCAAGGACAATGCTAGATGAGTACAAGACCCGGATATATTTTGGTGTGACGCTATTAACATCGCTTGCCATGCCATCAACCACCTCTACCTACACAAAAAGTTGAAGAAAACATCATATGAGCTTCTAACCGGTAACAAGCCTAAGGTGTCTTACTTTAGAGTGTTTGAGTGCAAGTGTTTCATACTTAACAAGAAACCCAAAATCTCTATGTTTGCACCTAAAGTTGATGAAGGTTTTCTTCTTGGTTATGGATCAAATGAGCATGCCTACCGTGTCTTCAACAAAACCTTCAGGAGAGTTGAGGTTGCGGTAGATGTGACATTTGATGAATCTAACAGCTCTCAAGTGGAGTAAGTTGATTCAAGTGTTGTAGAAAAGGAGGATCCACCATGTGAAGCAATCAAGCAATTGGCTACAGGTGATATTAGACCATAAGAAGATGAAGTCATTGAAGTGGTGGTTCCTCAAGTTGCTACTACACCAATTTCCACTGACGTACCTGATGCTACACTATAGCAAACACCTACTGCAACTCCAGAGCACGGTAGTGCCACACTTGAGGGTGACAATGCCGCACCTACATAATCAGCAGCAGCTAATTTGACTCTAGCTCATGGACAAAACCTACAACCCATATTTGAGCAAGATGATGATGAAGATCCAGAAGATGAACAAGAGGTCATTGAGCATCCAAGGCTAAGGCAAACAATACAACGGGATCATCCCATTGATAACATCCTTGGGAGTCTTCAAAAAAGGGGTAACAACATGTTCACTTTTAGCAAACTTTTGTCAATATTACTTGTTTGTTTCCTCTTTGGAGCCACTTAAGGTAGAACAAGCACTTGGAGACCCGGATTGGGTGATGGCTATGCAAGAAGAGCTCAATAACTTCGAAAGAAACCAAGTGTGGACTTTGGTGAAACAACCCAATACCAATGTCATTGGTACCAAGTGGGTCTTCCATAACAAGCAAGATGAGAATGGAGTGGTGACAAGGAACAAGGCAAGGTTGGTTGCTCAAGGTTTCACTCAAGTAGAGGGTTTAGACTTGGAAGAAACATATGCACCGATGGCAAGACTTGAAGCAATTTGAATGCTTCTAGCCTATGCCGCTCATCACATCTTCAAGCTATATCAAATGGATGTGAAGAGTGCATTCCTCAATGGCCCTATTCAAGAACTTGTCTATGTTGAGCAACCGCTGGGCTTTAAAGATCATAAGTTCCCCAACCATGTCTACAATCTCCAAAAGGTGCTCTATGGGCTTAAGCAAGCACCAAGAGCATGGTATGAATGCCTTAAGGAATTCTTGCTTAAACAAGCCTTTGAAATAGGTAAAGCTGACCCTACCCTTTTCACTCATAAAGTTGGTAAAGATATATTTGTGTGCCAAATATATGTCGATGACATAATATTTGGTAGTACTAATCATACTTTTTTGAGGAATTTAGTAGGATCATGATGAAAAGATTTAAGATGTCCATGGTGGGTGAGTCAAAGTTCTTCCTCGGATTTCAAATCAAGCAGGTGAAGGATGAAACTTTTATTAGTCAAACGAAGTACACCCATGATATGCTCAAGAAGTTTGACATGGTGAATGCCAAGCCTATCAAAACTCCCATGCCAACCAATGGACATCTTGATCTCAACATTGAAGGAAAAGTCATGGATACCAAGGTATATCAGTCCATGATTGTCTCTATACTTTATTTGTGCACATCTAGGCCCAATATTATGCTTAGTGTGTGCATGTGCTAGATTTCAAGCTAACCCAAAAGAGTGTCACTTGGTGGTCGTTAAGAGAATTTTGAGATATTTAGTACACACTCCTAACCTTGGTTTGTGGTATCCTAAGGGCTCTAAGTTTGATCTACTTAGGTATTCGGATTCCGATTACGCCAGTTGCAAAGTAGATCAAAAAAGCACTTCAGGGACATATCAATTCCTTGGATGATCCCTAGTGTCTTGGAGTTCTAAAAAGCAAAATTGTGTAGCCCTTTCCACTGCCGAGGCTAAGTACATTGTGGCTGGTGCATGTTGTGCCCAACTACTTTGGATGAGGCAAACTCTTCGTGATTTCAAATGTCATTTTACCAAAATCCCATTATTATGTGATAATGAGAGTGCCATCAAGCTTGCAAACAATCCCATAAGCCACTCTAGAACCAAGCACATAGACATCCATCATTATTTCTTGAGAGACCATGAAACTAAAGGAGATATCAAAATTCGCCATGTGAGCACCGAAAGGCAACTAGTTGATATCTTCACAAAGCCCCTCGACGAGTCAAGGTTTTGTGCTTTGCGTAGTGAGCTAAATATACTTGATTCTTGTAATGTGGTTTGAATTTTAGCATGCCTCTGTTTGATAAACTAATATCTAGGCAAAAGAGTTGAAAATTTTTATATTATGCATGAAAATGATTTATAAATGGCAACTTATGTATCATGATCAAGGTCTGTATTGAGTGTTTGTTTTTCTGGTCATGGTATATAGGTGATACGTGTCTATATCTTATACAGAGAGAGTCATATAGATTATAGCTAACTCCCACTATTTTGGGAAGTGCGGCAGTGCCACACTTTGAATCTCAATTGAGATTTGGCCCAAACAGTTTTACTACAGGGCCTATTTATTCTTTCTCTTATCCTTAGGTCCGTAGTAACTTATTTCCCTCTCTCTTTTCCCTAACGCCGATGCTCGCACCTCTCTCTCCTCTCGCGCTTGCACCATCACCGTCGCTTGGCCACGCGTTGCCGGTCTCTGGCTATGCAACAGTAGCTACCAGCCCTCCTCAACATTACTGACGACTGCTACTTCCCTTAGCCCAATCAGTTTCTCCCCTCTCTTCTCCTATCCTCATTTGATAAGATGGAGCACGGAGATAATGACTGAAGGGGGAAAAGAAAGATGAATGAGCAAAGAGATAAGGATCCACCTTGTCATGGTCAAGGGAGGTCAATAGCAGTAGGCAGTAGTACAGCTCCAAGGGGACTTAGTGACAAGGGGAGGCGCGAGCAATACATTGAAGATGAGGAGAGGCTAGAGATGACAGGTTGTACCACTGATGCCATGCCTGACACCCCATAGTGATGAGGACATCACTCCTTTGGATGTACCCGCTGATCCTCCAACCGTCATGCAAGGTCCAATGACCCAGGCTCGAATGTGTCAACTCAATTTAGAGGTGAGCTCGTTCTTAAGTGATCCTTTTTATACTTTTGAGAATAGACTACTACCTAATGATTTTATCTTGCTTAGGAACATTGGAGAGGGTCATGAAGGACTTAGAGGATGTGGTGGAGGTGAAGATGACCAGCAAGGACGTCCACAGGAACCAGAGGCCCTGTCCAACATGATTTCGAGTCTGCCTCGGCCTCCAGGACCAGTCTGCCTTAAACTGGTCACCTAGGACGCATCCGGACTCCGTTTTCGATGATCCACATATGGATGGAAAGATAATTTGATAAGGAAGCCAATTAAAGTGGTCTCACATCAAAAGCTCTTTGGAATCAATAGGAATCGTCGAAACAAGTTAGCATCCAGAATCTGCCAGGGTGCTGCAACACCGTCTTTTGGTCTGTTGGACCGTGTATCATGTTTGGGCCCATTAGGGGGCACGTACAGGGTAGGTGACGACCCTAATACCTTTATAATCATACACTATTGCTGTCATTAGGTTTTGGGGTTTTGCTTAGACTATTCTGTCAAGAACAGTTTCGCCGTTCATCGGTTTGTAAGACCCCAACTTTGAGAGATTAATCATTCATCTGCAATTTGGTTGTGTTTATTTCTTGTTCTTGCTTGTGTTCTTCGTTGCATAGGAAGGGATTAGCCTTCTTGGCGAGGTCAACCTGGTCTGAGACTCGGTTGATAACCAGAGGAGCTATGGTGCTAAGATTGCAGGGTTCGATCTTTCGATCTAAAGCCGGATCGGTGTGTCATTCTCCGCCACAACGATAGTTACCACCACCTGACGGAAGATCAGGATCCCCGTTCCCATTAAGTGGTAATCAGAGCTAAGGTATACCGTCAGGTTCACATTTATTCCCTAGTTTGAGTGTTTCGCATTCATCCCATAGTCCAGTGTCATACTTGTTTTTCCTGTTCTAGAACCTTCCGCGCCATAGCCTTTGCATATTTCAGTTTCAGAGTCCGTCGTGTTGAGTTTGTGTCTTAGTCAAGGTCTTGTTGCTGGTTGGATCATGTTAGAGTCCAGTTCATGTGTTTTCCCCCATCATTTCCATCAAATCTTTGCTGTTGTGACTAAATTTTGTGCACATTATTCCCGTTTTATCCTCTAATTTAGAGCCAATTCTTAAAACTGGCCTAGTTTTCGCATACGAACTCCGATTTTGATGTTCCATATATCAAAATCAATCAAAAAAATTTTTTGGATCCGTCCATCCCCGGCTACGCCGGGGTCAGAAATTTTTAAATTGGTCAAAAAGTGGTCACAAGATCCTATTTTTGTGGTCACAAGGTTTGTGTTGATTTTGAGCAAGTTTTCTGAATTTTCCACAGGCCACGTATTTCACTTGTTTAGGCTCATATTTTTTGTGGTTACTTCTTTTGTGCTCCTAAGTAAAGAAAAAATATAAAATAAAATGAAATAAAAAGTCCAAATTTCCCAAAAAACAACGACAGCCCAAAAAATAGAAAAAAAGAGAGAGACAAAAGAGGAATAATATCTAGAAGAGCACATAGAGAAGACCAAAGTGAGCTGTGTTTGCATGTGCTGTCGGGTTCCTTGTTTGTGTTGCTGTTTCCATCCACCATACTTGTTTTTCACACACCTGTCACCTTTCTATCCACCATACTTTTGTCACATGTCTGGTACTTGGAACATTTTAGACCAGCAACGAGAACAAGTACTTTGGACTATAATTCAACATTACTTTTTGTTACTGACTTGTGTGCCAGATATACATATTACTCTTTGTTTGCCTTCCAAGCTCCACAAATTCTTTAGATCGGTACAGAAAAAGGGCTTTGCAATCTCGATACCACTGCCTCACAAGTATTACGAACCAGCCGCCGGTTGTACCGCCCACTGCTTGTGTTGGTAAGAACTTTGTAAGAGCTTAGTAAGACGCTTCCACTTGCAGTGAAAAGTGACACCACTGCAACCACATAGTCATTTGGTAGGGATAACTTTCATTGTTTGTTCCTATTTTTGTGTTTACCATGGTAGGAGGTGAACAGACTAGAGATAACAATCCTAAGGGTTTCAACGAGTGTGTCAGCCAAGAGCAACTACAAGCTATTGTTGAGAATGCCCAAAAAGGATGAATGAGACCGTTAGGAAGGCCGTCACTGACACACTCATTGAACTCAACATTGGCAACAGCATGGAGAGATTGGACAAACGAATTTCCATACTAACCGACAAGGTTACTGAGTTGGAAACCTTGGTGGCGATGAACAACAATGATGTCTCTAGCAGCAACACCGATGGTCTCTTGCCAGAAGACACGGTGCATGATGCCACTGGAAACATAGATCGAGCAGCCTTCCGACAAGCAAGACTACGATGATGTCTTCACCGCAACATGATAGGTATGGGTGGTGTCCACCACCATCAAGGTAATAATCACCGTGTACCCGATGATCCTTATGCTAAGATTAAGTTCACAATACCATCTTTTTTGGGTCATTATGATGCTGAGGGATATCTTGATTGGGAGATGACAGTAGAACAAAAGTTTAGCGCCCACCTTGTGCCTGAGCATCATAGAGTTCGACAAGCTACTAGTGAGTTTAAGGATTTTGCCATTATTTGGTGGAATGGGCTAGCTGCACAGGATGCTTTACCTGGTACATGGGAAGAACTTAAGGTAGCTATGCGTGATCGCTTTGTTCCTCCTTATCATAGAGACTTGCATAAGAAATTGATGTGTTTAGAACAAGGAGATAAATTTGTACAGGATTACTATGGTGAGCTCCAAAAGGGATTGATGCGCTGTAGTGTTGTGGAGGGAAATGAAGATACCATTTGTCATTTTTATTCGGGTTTGAGGCATGAGATTCAGGACATTATTGATTATAAAGAATTTAACACTGTCAACCAGTTGTTTCAGTTTGCTATGCTTGCAGAAAAAGAATTGCAGGGGCGTGAACAGCAGAGCAAGAGCAAGGTTAGCACCACCACATACACGCCACGCTTGGCACCATCTTCGGGGCTGACCAAGCCAACCATTTTTCAGGCGCCTCCACTAGCGAGCAAGCGACCAACAGCCTCTAGAGTTTCCGCTACACCTAAGGCACCTCCCACACGACCTTTAGATTTAGGTAAAAATTCTTTGTAGGTGCCTACCAAGAGTTCCTCATCCGTTGCATCGACGGGATGCACTTCGGGCATTCAGTGCCACCGCTGCCATGGCATTAGCCATGTGTAGAAGGACTACCCAAGTCAGCGAGCATATATTGCTATAGAAGATGGTTACATCAGTATCTCTGACATTGAGGATGAGGAAGACCAAGATGCAGATGAGGAAGACGGCGAAGTCCTTGGTGACGAGGCCATGGCAGCCTATTGGAGCATCATTGTATAGCGAGTGCTTAGCTCATAAGTCCAGCAACCTGAGAAGCTACAACGCCATAACTTGTTCCAGATTTTCTTTATCATCAGCGACCGTCGCGCACGTGTCATTATTGATGGAGGTAGCTGCAACAATTTGGTGAGTTCTGATTTGGTCAAGAAGCTTGGCTTGACCATACGCTCACACCCACATCCATACCATATTCAGTGGCTAAATGATTCAGGTAAAGCAAAGGTAACACAAACTTGCAGAGTATCATTTTCTATTGGTTCTTATGCTGATTCTGTGGATTGTGATGTGGTACCTATGCAAGCTTGTTCACTCTTATTGGTTCATCCTTAGGAACATGATAATGATGCTACACACCATGGTAGAAGTAATAAATACAACTTTGTGCATAAAGGAAAGAGAATTACTTTGGTACCTTTGACCCCTGCTCAAATTGTACAAGCTGATAGAGAACGTGCTACTAGTTTGAATTTGTCCAATCTAAAAATTAGCAAGTTACTAATTCTATTTTCCCACCTAAAAAGGATAAGTCTACATCTATTTCTAAGGCTGAGGCGATTAAATTGAAGGGTGGTGTTATGCTTGCAACAAAATGTGACTTTGCTGAAATTTCTGATGATGATATTTGCTATGCTTTAGTATGCAAATGAGCTATGTTTTTGCTTGATGATATTGTTAGCTTGGTGCCTCCTGCTGTCACTAACCTTTTGCAGGAGTATGAGGACATTTTTCCAGCTGAGATACCCCTAGGGCTGCCACCTATGAGAGGAATAGAGTATCAAATTGATTTGATTCCGGGAGCAACCTTGCCCAACCGTGCTGCTTATCGAACCAATCCCGAGGAGACTAAGGAAATTCAGCAGCAAGTCCAAGAGCTTTTGGACTGTGGGTATGTATGTGAAAGCCTTAGTCCTTGTGACATTCCTGTACTTTTGGTTCCTAAGAAAGATGGAACTTGGCGTATGTGTGTTGATTGTAGAGCCATCAATAATATACTATTCGGTATCGTCATCCTATTCCTAGACTAGACGACATGCTTGATGAGTTGTGTGGTTCTATAATTTTCACTAAGATTGACTTGTGAAGTGGCTACCACCAGATTAGAATAAAACTTGGAGATGAATGGAAAACTGCGTTTAAAACCAAATTCGGGTTGTATGAGTGGTCAGTTATGCCTTATGGTTTGACAAATGCACCTAGCACTTTCATGCGCTTAATGAATGAGGTTTTAAGAGCTTTTATTGGTCATTTTGTGGTAGTTTACTTTGATGATATATTGATTTATGGCAAGTCTTTTGATGAACATATGGATCACTTACGTGCTGTTTTTAATGCTTTACGTGATGCATGTTTATTTGGTAACCTTGAGAAGTGCATCATTTGCACGGATCGAGTTTCTTTTCTTGGCTATGTTGTAACTCCACAGGGAATTGAGGTGGACAAGATGAAAATTGAAGCCATAAAGAGCTGGCCGGTTCCCCAAACTGTCACACAGGTGAGGAGTTTTTTTGGTCTTGCAGGATTCTACCGCTGCTTCATCAAAGATTTCAGCACCATTGCTGCCCCGTTGCATGAGTTGACGAAGAAAGGAGTGGTGTTCCATTGGGGAAAGGCACATGAGGAGTCCTTTGACACTTTGAAGGACAAGCTTACATGCACAATTGCTGCAACTTCCAAACTTTGGTAAGACTTTTGAGCTAGAATATGATGCTAGTGGAGTTGACATTGGAGGTGTTTTGATGCAAGATGGTAAACCCATTGCTTACTTTAGTGAAAAATTGCATGGCCCTATTCTTAATTATTCCACGTATGATAAGGAATTGTATGCACTTGTTCGTTCTTTAGAGATGTGGCGTCATTATTTGTGGCCTAAAGAATTTGTTATTCATTCTGATTATGAGTCGCTTAAGTATCTTCGCTCTCAAAATAATCTGAATCGTAAGCATGCTAAATGGGTTGAATTTATTGAATCTTTTCCTCATATTATCAAACACAAGAAAGGGAAGGATAATGTGATTGCTAATGCTTTGTCTAGAAGATATACATTGCTATCCCAACTTGATTGTCGGATTTTTGATCTTCAATCAATTAAAGAACAATATGCGCTTGATCCTGATTTTAAGGATGTGTTGCTTAATTGTAGAGAGGGACATACATGGAATAAGTTTATGATCAATGATGGGTTTTTGTTTAGAGCTAACCGCCTATGTATTCCAGTTGGTTCCATTCATCTTTTGTTGTTGTAGGAGGCACATGGAGGCGAATTGATGGGACATTTTGGTGCCAAGAAGACGGAGGAGGTGCTGTCCACATACTTCTTTTGGCTAAGGATGAGGCAAGATGTAGAGCGGTACATGGCTCGGTGTGCCACATGTCAAAAAGCTAAGTCGCGGTTGAACCCACATGGTTTGTATATGCCTCTTCCTGTTCCTTCTACTCCTTGGGCTGATATATCTATGGATTTTGTGTTGGGTTTGCCAAGGACTAAGAGGGGGAGGGATAGCATTTTTGTGGTGGTTGATCGTTTTCTAAGATGGCACATTTTATTCATTGTCGTAAGAGCGATGATGCTGTTCATATTGCTGACCTTTTCTTTCAAGAAATCATTCGCTTGCATGGTATGCCTTCTACTATTGTTTCATATCGCGACGCAAAATTCTTGAGTCATTTTTTGTGCACGTTGTGGAATAAATTAGGGACCAAGCTACTGTTTTCTACAACATGTCATCCCCAAACTGATGGGCAAACTGAGGTTGTGAATCAAACATTGTCCACCATGTTGAGAGCAATTTTGAAGCGCAATTTGAAGATGTGGGAAGAGTGTTTGCCGCATGTGGAGTTTGCATATAACAGGGAGGAACATTTCACCACCAAGGTAAGTCCTTTTCAGGTAGTGTATGGTTTTAACCCCCGTGCTCCTATTGATCTTTTGCCTTTACCTACCACTGAGAGAATACATAGTGATGCTAGAGAGTGTGCTGATTTTATTCATAAGTTGCACGAAACAACTAAAGCAAATATTGAAAGCATAAATGAAAAGTATAGAATTGCTGGTAGTAAAGGTAGAAAAGAGATTAAACTTGAACCGGGTGATTTGGTTTGGTTACATTTGAGAAAAGATAGATTTCCTGAGATGTGTAAGTCTAAATTAATGCCAAGAGCAGTTGGTCCTTATAAGATAATTGAGAAAATAAATGATAATGCCTACAAACTTGAGTTGCCACCCGAGTTCAGGGTTAGTCCCACCTCTAACATTGCAGATTTGAAACCTTATTTGGGAGAAGAAGATGAGCTTGAGTCGAGGATGACTCCATTTCAAGAGGGGGAGGATGATGAGGACATCACTCCTTTGGATGTACCCACTGATCCTCCAACCATCATGCAAGACCCAATGACCCAGGCTCCAATACGTCAACTCAATTTAGAGGTGAGCTCGTTCTTAAGCGATCATTTTTATACTTTTGAGAATAGACTACTACATAATGATGTTATCTTGCCTAGAAACATTGGAGAGGGTCATGAAGGACTTAGAGGATGTGGTGGAGGCGAAGATGACCAGCAAGGACGTCCAACAGGAACCGGAGGCCCAGTCCAACATGATTTCGAGTCTGCCTCGGCCTCTAGGACTAGTCTGCCTTAAACTGGTCACCCAAGATGCATCTGGACTCTGTTTTCGATAATCCACATATGGATGGGAAGATAATTTGATAAGAAAGCCAATCCAAGTGGTCTCACATCAAAAGCTCTTTGGAATCAACGGGAATCATCAAAACAAGTCAGCGTCTAGAATCTGCCAGGGTGCTGCGACACCATCTTTTGGTCCGTTAGACCGTGTATCGTGTTTGGGCCCATTAGGGGGCACATCCAGGGTAGGCGACGACCCTAAGACCTTTATAATCATACGTCGCCGCCGTCATTAGGTTTTGGGGTTTTGCTTAGATTATTCTATCAAGAACAGTTTCATCGTTCATCGGTTTGTGAGACCCTAATTTTGAGAAATTAATCATTCATCTGCAATTTGGTTGTGTTCTTTCTTGTTCTTGCTTGTGTTCTTCGTTGTGTAGGCAGGGATTAGCCTCCTTGGCGAGGTCAACTTGGTTCGAGACTTGGTTGATAACCAGTGGAGCTATGGTGCTAAGATTATAGGGTTCAATCTTTCGATCTGAAGTCGGATCGGAGTGTCATTCTCTGCCACAACGATAGTTACCACCACCTAACGGAAGATCGGGATCCCCGTTCCCGTTACATAGCATCTCTTAGAGTTTAATAGTAGATACTTGAGAGATTTTGAGGGTGAGATCATCATGACACCTCTAGATGACTCCTGCCAGCGTGCAGTTGTCAATTATTCCTAGAGTTGGAAACTAGTGGAAGAGGCAAGGGGGATCAATCCCTATGCAGTGCATAAGGATTTGGGCATTGATTACAGATTCTAGAATGAGTTTCATTTCAACTTTTATGCCACTGTCATTCTTGCATCCAAGAAAACCAAGATTATCAAGATGCAGTACATTGATTGGGATGAGATGAAGGAGGAGGAGCCTGAGTTTGACAAGGTAATCAAAATTTGTGATAGGTTCCAGCTTTCAAACATCATGGGTTTCTAGTATAACTGGAATGAGGAGGTCCTTGCATAGTTTCATACCACATACTTCTATGACCAGACCTCTGATGAGATTCATTGGATGACTGATGGTCGGCACCATCGAGTCGACTTTGTCACTTTCAGTCAGATTCTTGGCTTTGGGGAGGAGCATAGAGGTTACACTTACATTCATGATGAGCATCGAGCTGAGATCCGTGACACCAGTTACATGTGAAGAGATAAAAGAATTGCAGATGGCAAGATGAGTGGTCTACATAGCTTCTATTACATCCTTAACAACCTCATCAGGAACACCATCAACCCAAAGGATAGAGCAGCCTCAGATATTAATGGCTATGTGAGAAATGTGTTGGCTAGATTTGCTCTAGGTGCGGACTTGTTCAATGTCCCTAGATTCATGTGGACTGAGTTGAGATTTGCAGTAGAGGATGGGAGGAGGGGGCTGCCCTATGCCGTTACCTCATGTTTATGATTGAGAGGGTCATTGGATTTTATTTTTTGAAGGATGGGATGCACACCGTCTACAAAATTGAGAAGACCTAGTCAGCTGCAGCTACTCAGGGAGCGAGGAGCTCTCATGCTCATGTAGACATCCTTGAATCTTCCCGCTCTAGGTCTCGCAGAGGAGGCAAGATGAAGAAGTTTGGCAAGTGGTTGAAGGCAATCTTCGGCAAGTGCACCTATGCAGCTAACAGAGCGTATGAGACACAGCTTGAGCAGCGTCAGCAGCGTGGACATGACCTTCCACCACTTCCTCCTATTCCACCTCCTCCACCATATGACCTTCCGAGTCTCTTCAACATAGACTTAGATGATGAGGAGGAGCATCAGGGACGAGCAGCAGATTGGGATGAAACCCTGGAGGGATACCGTCAAAGATAGGAGCCGAGGCATTCCACTCGTTCCACTCGCTACACCACCACTACTCACCATTAGGGCCATGCATGTATTGACTCCAACGATGATGATGGTGATGGTGGTGCCAGGACTGTTGCAGGAGGTGCTAGGGCTACAGAAGGTGATGATATTGATTGGATGAACATCCAGGAAGATGATGAGTAGGTGTAGATCTTTTTTCTTTTCTTATCTTTTTGGTGCTTTATGCCAAAGGGGGAGAAAAATAGAGGGGTCAACAACTTTTTTGACGCCATGGAGGTTGTTGCGTTCATATCTGTTTAGAATAGTCTTCGTTAGGTGAGAGTTTGAGAGTCCATTAGAAACTCTATTTATGTAATAATGCTACTTAAGTACTTTATATATAGTTGGGATATGGACATATATTAATCTATGCTTTCGCTTGTAATACATTTGTGCTAGAATGTATATCTTTATATATATCACATGTTGTGTGGTGTCTGTTCTAATCTATGCTATTACAGTAAGTGCAGAAGTGCCGCACCCTGCTGCAACAACAAACCATGTTGTGCATAAACTATTATTTGCATCATGTTTTACATACTTAACACAGTATGCAGCACCCCACAGGAGCATGGATGTAGGGGGAGCCCCATCACTTTCACTAAAATGTGAATCTTGGCTTCTTATGCAAATTTGAGAATTCAATTCTCTATTTACATACTTAGGGGGGAGGCTCTACACCCATGGCTCGAAAAGTCTCAGTATTTATTTCATATCTTTTGTAAGCTCTAATTGGGTTGTCATAAATCACCAAAAAGAAGGAGATTGAAAGTACAATCAAGCCTTAATTGTGGGTTTTGGTGATAATGACCACGCAATTAGAGAACTAATAAAATTTATCGAGATGACATGCAGCGAATTTATATTCGAGGATGCTACATGAAATGGAGGAGCCTCCAATTACAAATATAGATGGCCTCAAACTCAAAAGCGGTTTAAGATTCTTTTATATCTTGAATTTGAGTATAGGAAAAGTTGTACTATAAAGGGAGACACAATGCTTAAGCTAATATATGCTATCAAGTTCTCAAACAACCACAAGCATCCTTAGATTCATAGCCAAGACAGTCTACACTTCACTATTACCCTTGCTATCTTGCGTGGTGCGGCACTGTTGCACTTGAAGAGAGGCACTGACGCACTTGAGTCGCGGCACAAGGAAGTTAGCGCCTATGCTGACTTCCCCGGATGGCTTGAGACGTATTAAATGGTCTCGCCTGACCCCTTGGGTGCGGGATTCATCTCGCCCAATCCCAAGGTCGTGGGATCCGTCTCGCCCAACCCCTTGGTGCGGGCTCTGTCTCGCCCGACCCCAAGGTCATAGGATCCTTCTCGCCTGACCTCAAGGTCGCGGGATCCATCTTGCCCGACCCTCAGGTCACGGACTCCGTCTCGCCCGACCTCTAGGCCATGGGCTCCATCTCGCCCGACCTCGAGGCTACGGGCTTTGTCTCGCTCGACCCCTTAGGTGCGGTGATCGTTGTGGGCTGGGGGTATATATACCTTTCCCTTTCCTCCCCAATGGCTATCTACGATTTAAGTGACCGTTGGGGGCTGGGGGTATATATATACCTTTCCCCTTCCTTCCCAGTGGATTACCTGCCTCTTCTTCCTCACTTGAGCATGTCCAAAGCAGAGTAGGAGCTCTCTCTCTCTCTCTCCCTCCATTGTTGACCTCAAGTCCTCAAGCAAATCCATTGATTTTCTCATCAATCCTTGAGGAAAAAGGGTCCCTAACTCGATTAGAGAGCAGCTCCAGTGATTTCACAACTCTAAAGAGCACTTGGTTCACGCTTTGACCGGCAGTTGTGTTTGTTACTCTTGGAGCTTGGCTCCTAGCCAGCTAGAGCGTCACTCATGGAGCTTGAAAGGATCAAGATGCCCAAGAGGGGGGGTGAATTGGGCTAATTCTAAATTCACTTGCAATAATCAAATCCTACGGATAGCCCAATTAACCCCTTGTGCCTAGAAAAGTGTTTATATCAAACTAATGCACAACAACCTCTCAACCTATGTTCCAAACTTACTCTAGCAAGCAATTCTATGGATGTAAAACAAGTATTGAATTGCTCAAAGTAAATACTCAAAGTAAGAGCTCAAAGTAAGTAGAGAGAGAGAAGAACGCGGCGATGTTTTGCCGAGGTATCGGAGAGTCGCCACTCTCCACTAGTCCTCGTTGGAGCACCCGCGCAAGGGTGTAGCTCCCCCTTGATCCGCGCAAGGATCAAGTGCTCTCTACGGGTTGATTCTTCGACACTCCATCGCGGCGAATCACCCAAAGCCGCTCACAACTTGAGTTGGGTCACCCACAAGCTCCGCTAGGTGAACACCAAACTCCCAATCACCACCAAGCCGTCTAGGTGATGGCGATCACCAAGAGTAACAAGCACGAACTCTCACTTGACCACGCGAAGCCTAATGAGAAGATGGATGCACACTTTGCTACTCTTGATTTGCTAGTGAGGCTACTCTCTTGGATTCTCAAATCACAAACACCTCACTAGGATCTTGCTCTTCTTGGCACTCACAAACGTGTTTCTCAGCTGTTGGAATGAGCAAAGGATACTCCACTCACGAGTGGAGCTTCTATTTATAAGCCAGCCTGAAAAACGAACCGTTATGAGCTTCTACGGGATGACCGGACACTCCGGTCGTGATGACCGGATGCTCCGGTCAGTTCAACCCGCGAACTAGCATTCAAGTGATGACCGGACGCTGTCAGGGTCCGGTCAGTACCGACCGGACGCGTCCGGTCGCTCTTGGATGCTTACTGTAAACGACCGGACGCTGGATACTCAGGGTCCGGTCACATTGACCGGACGCGTCCGGTCACACTTTTCCAAGTCTGGACCCTTACTGGAGTTGACCGGACGCTGGCCCTCAGCATCCGGTCACATGACCTCCCAGCGTCCGGTCACACCAGACTTGATTTTCTCGGTCAAATGAACTGACCGGACCCTGCGGCCAGCGTCCGGTCGCACCGGAGCCAGCGTCCGGTCAGTATTTGACCCTCCATTCACTTCCAACTTCCGAACATATGTGAATGAAGTTTGCTCCAAAGGATCTTAGGCATTCATAGGAGCTACCTAGAGCTAGTTTTAACAAGTGTGCACCACACCTAACTCACTAGACTCAACTAGGTCAAGCTACCCATTCATACCCCCCTTCATAGTACGGCCAAAGGAAAAAACAAAGTCCTAAACTACTCTAAGTGTCTCTCCAACTTCAATCGACACTTAGAACTAGTTATCCTTAACCTTGTCGTCCATCCTTTGAAAACCGAAATGATTTCCATCGTAGGGGCATGACAACTTCGATTGCCCAATCGATCTCCATTACCATGACCTAACTTAATTGCCTCTGCAAAACACACGTTAGTCATAGTAATCTTGTATTGACATTAATCACCGAAATCCAACTAGGGGCCTAGATGCTTTCAATCTCCCCCTTTTTGGTGATTGATGACAATACCACCTCGAGTATGTTATGGAGTGAGGTTTTTGACGGGCTTGGTTCATATAAGCTTTTGTCAATAAGAACAAAAGAGTTAGTCAAGCTTATATGACCCAAGCCAACACAATGTACTCAAAGAATATGAATTAAGCATGAGTACTAATACCAAAGGCTCATTTGCTTCGAAGTATAAACGCGGAAGCAAAAGCAAATGAGCATAACACAAGTGATATGACATATAGAAAATGCAAAGTAGAAAACACACATGTCAAATATCACAACCACGTAGATAGCACTATCACATATATATAATAGTATGCATGAAAGTAAACACACGAATGCATAAGTAATAGTGTATCACACAAATAAAACTCCAAATGTATATAATAAGCTAATACTAGATAACTAGCTCCCCCTAAAACTCGCTCCCCCTAAGTCTACATACTCAAACCCTCTCCCCCTTTGGCGTCAAACACCAAAACCTAAGGGTCGGTCGGCGGGGCTGCAGCGGACGAGTCGGGCGCTGAAGTACGTGGAGCAAGGTGGAACTGGGCGCCATCATCATCTGACCCTGAGCTCTGAACTGACTGACCCTCTGAAGCAGGAAGTGTCGCTGAAGCGGTCTGGGTCTGAGCTGGGGCTGGTGCTGCCTGTGAAGCTGCAAGTATGTCTGTCGTAGGATCTGACGAGGCAATAGACGAGGGGAGCCTCTGAGTAGTCATGATAGCTGGAGCTGCTATAGATGGACCGGCAGTATGCATGTGAGGCGGAGTAGGCATGCCGGTCAATTCGCTGAATGATGCTCCAAGACTCCTGGAGACTAACGACTCAGGCACGAATAGCGAGGAAGTCTGCTCTGGTGAGAAACCCGTGTGATAAGGAGTGAACTGCGGGGCTATACCAGGTGAAGCTAACCACTGGGACACCTGTACAGGAGGTGAAGTAAACTGAGCTGGAGGCTGTCCCTGACTCTGAAGCCCGATGGGCTGTACTGCTGGAGTCGTTGAAGTGGTAGGAGGCTGTCCAAGCTAGGGCGAAGTCTGTGGCAGTGGAATCCCAATGGCTGTCACTACATGCTGCATGAATCCCATGAGCTGCTGCTGCATGAATCCCATCTGGTGCTGAAGGAGCTGCTGCTGCCGCTGAAACTCATCCTGACGAGCCTGAAACTGTGCGAAGTTTGTAGCTGTCTCCTATGCCTGTCGTGTCTGATCCTGCTGCATCCGCTCAAGAATAGCAATGAGAGCGGGGTCTGTCTGAGGAGCAGGTGGAGCAGAACTAGAGCTACCGGCCTCTACATCGTGTCTGCGTGGAGGCATCTGAGGTATAGGCTGGTAGTCGTCGTCAGAGCTGTCACTGTACTCACTCACTCCCTGCTGTGCCTCTAGCTCCTCCTCCTCAGTGGCTGCAATCCCTCTGATGATCTCGTCCTGCTGAGCTACAGACTCTGGCACATCGAGGCGATGGCTAGGCTGACTGGGTGCCTGAGGAGTGGCGTGTCTGATCCTCTGTGATAGGTTGTAAGCTGGGAACTCTGTAGTGGCACCTGTATACTCATCCATCATGCTAGGGGGCTTATCAATCACAACTCTGCGGATGAGGAACATGATCCAGTGAGCATAGGGAAGCTGCCTGCGACCCTTGAATTCCTCAGCAATAGTATCCTCCATCTCTGAAAGAAGGAGGTCCCAGATGTCAAACACTGTCATCTGCATGATGGCATTGAGAAGCCAGAGCTGTAAGCGAGTCAGGCCCTCCCTGTATCCCAACCTAGGAAGCAGTGTCCTCCTGATGATGGCCTCTAGTATCCTCGCTGTAGGAGTCAAGTCACTGGGGTTCCTACTCGACCCCTCACCAAACGGCTCCTTGAAGCAATGGCGCACTAAGTCTGTAGGGGGCACCAACCCTCCATGAGGACGCCTGGGAGGCTCCTGATGTCCATAGCAAACCTCATGCATCCTTACAGGCTGCTCCTGTAGTCTCAGTATCTCTCTGGCCCTGCTACTCGTCACTCTATAGTCTTTGCCGTTGAAGGCAAAGTGAATGAATCTGTGATGAGGATCGATGTAGAGCGAGGCATAAAACTGACGAACCCAAGAAGGTACATATATCCCTGTCCGTCCAATCAGATCTGACAGTCCTGGCAAATATGACAAGTATTGCCGAATGCCCTCTCCGGCTGCTACCACAATGGACTCTATCGGACAGACCCTCTGTGATCTGAACACTGCCCCACTGTTTAGATATGTATTGTAGAAATCCTCCTGCAGTGGCGTGTAGAACCCCTCAGCTGCTCTCTCATCCCTCCTTAGAGGGAACCAAACCTCAAACTCAACAAACCACAGCTGCTAAACCTGCCTGGCTATAGCGGCCCTCAAGTCGAGGTGAACCACTGGAGGCGGACCCTGTGGTCTGGGCGGAGGGCGTGAACCCCTGCGCCGTGTAGCTGGCCTCAGTGGAACTGCAGCACTGGTACGACTCGAGCGGCGTAGCTGAGGTGCCGGCTCAGTCTCCTGACTCTCCTGAGTCTCCTGGGCTAGCTGAGGCTCTACTGGTGGAGGCTGCTGCTGTGCTGACGGACCCTCCTCAATGGCAACCCGTCGTCCTGCAAACGTGGCAGTCCCTGCTGGACTACCATGACGACGCTCAACCTCCTCAATCGCAGCTTTGACTGCGGGTGAAACTGGCTGATCTGTAATGACAACTCCGCTGCGGGTGCCACCTCTCTCGGCACGCTCTGCGGCCTCTGCAACAGCTGCTGCTCTGGCTGTCTCTGCGTTGGGGTACTTCCGCTTCTTGGATGTTACTTGCTTGGTTGATTTGCCCTTGGATCCAGCTGGCTGACGAGGCGAGGGCCTCTGATCATCTTCACCTAGGCCACCACCAACATTCTTGGTGCGAGCCATCTGAATAGACAAGATGGTGAACTGACGCTGATGAAGATCAACTGTCAAACTGTCGCTTTCGAGGCTTGGCCTCGATCCTTACTCACGAGCTTGGCTCCGAGTTAACTGCCAACTGCCAATTGAACCACAGCGGAACCGACTTGCTGCACGATAGAATAGATGGATATACAAATAAATACCATATGTCTAATAGATGCGAAAACCTAGCAGAGAAAGCAATGTAGATGCGAAATTGAATCGAATGGCTTTCTACCTGACGATCAGCGAACCGAGAAGAGGTAAGATGTCACGCGGGGGATCCTCGGAACCGGGCTAGGGTTAGGGTGAAAGTCCTAAATGTAATGGTGAATCAGAGACTACAAATTGATCTAGGTCACCATTGTATAGATCAAGATTGAGAAAAAAAAATTCATACTAAACAAAGGAGATAGTAGGGCTAGGGCTCACAAATTGATGATCAACAGATCGGCGCAAGAGGCAATGATGGAGCGACGAGCTAGGGCGCGAGAAGCCTGGAGCACGGCGTGGAGGCGAGCAGGCACGGGGCTCGGTGACGCGTGAGGCTGGGGCGCGCAGCTCGGCAGCGGGCCCTGGGGCACTGCAGAGGCGCGGCACTGAGCAGGCGCGGAGGCCCGTGGGACGGCGGCGCGGCTTGGCGAGGGGACCGAGCGCGGTGGCGCGAGGGACGGCGGCGACTCGGTGAGGCTGCGGTGGCGCGGCTGCTCGGGCTAGGGCACGGCGGCGGCTTGGGCTAGGTCACGGCGGGTGACAGAGGACGCGGTTAAGTAACCCCCAAGAACGTGATAGAAAAGGAAATGGGGAAAAGAGTCCTTAAGATGCGCGAGATCCACTGACCGGACGCTCCGGTGGTAGCGACCGGACGCTACCACCCAGCGTCCGGTCGATTCCAGAGAGGTCCGAATCCTCTGAAATTGCGACCGGACGCGTCCGGTGGTCCATGACCGGACGCAGGTAGGGTCCGATCAGTACTGCTTGTCCTTCCTTTGATCGACCGGACGCAGAACCCTTCCTGACCGGACGCACAGACGCAGCGTCCGGTCACTCCTTCATCAGTAGTTCACCTCCTGTGAACTGACCGGACGCTGGACAGCAGCGTCCGGTGCAGCGTCCGATGCACCTTTTACAGCAATCCTTCAACATTCCTTCGCGCTACCTATTCCCAATCAAGTCCCAACTCGAATAAGATCCAAATAAACACCAATTGGGACTGATGTGAGTGACCTCTCTCAAACCCTCATATTTTTCAAAATATTTTGCCTTAGGCTATAATTCTTTTTAAGAAAATAGGCAACAAGAGGGCAAATGGAACAAAACGACAAACAAACATTCATGCATATGTAATGCTTGTAAGTAAATCTAGTTGCTTGTCAAGTTTGATCCAAGGTTAAGCTTCTTCACACGCTTTTCGGCGGTTATCTTAACCATGTTAGACAAGCCCTATATGCATCGCTACAAATTAAACATGTTGTATATTACAATGAATGCAAGGGACAACACAAGCTCAATTTTTAGTGAAGTTACTGAAATCAAGTACATTGAGCTCATTCCGCAATCTACAAAATGTAGCTTCATCTAACGGTTTAGTAAAGATATCCGCTAATTGATCTTCGGATCTTACACCCTCTAGTGATATATTATTTTTGGCTACATGATCTCTTAGAAAGTGATGGCGGATATCTATATGCTTGGTGCGAGAATGTTGAACCGGATTATTTGCAAGTTTTACCGCACTTTCATTGTCGCACAAAAGAGGTACTTTCTCTAGAACTACTCCATAGTCTAGTAAAGTTTGTTTCATGTATAATATTTGTGCACAACAAGCACCCGCGGCAATGTATTCCGCTTCGGCGGTAGACAAAGCCACACTATTTTGTTTCTTGGAGGACCAAGACACAAGTGATCTACCAAGCAAATGGCACCCTCCGGATGTGCTCTTTCTATCAACTTTGCATCCGGCGTAGTCCGAATCGGAGTAGCCAATTAATTCAAATAAAGCTCCTTTGGGATACCAAAGGCCAATGCTTGGTGTGTGCTTAAGATACCTAAGGATTCTTTTTACGGCAATTAAATGTGTTTCCTTAGGACTAGCTTGAAATCTAGCACACATACACACACTAAACATGATGTCGGGCCTAGATGCGGTTAAATATAACAAGCTACCAATCATAGAATGGTAGAGAGTTTGATCAACCGAGTTACCTCCCTCATCTAGGTCGAGATGTCCATTGGTAGGCATTGGGGTCTTGATTGGCTTACATTCATCCATCTTGAATCTCTTGAGAAGATCTTTTGTGTATTTCTCTTGAGAGATGAATATGCCTTCTTTCATTTGCTTGACTTGAAAACCAAGAAAGAATGTAAGCTCACCAATCATTGACATCTCGAACTCCTTAGACATCAATTCACCAAATTCTTTGCATGAGTCTTCATTTGATGATCCAAAGATGATATCATCAACATATACTTGACAAATGAAGATATGCCCATCAAGCTTCTTGGTGAATAGTGTGGTGTTGACCTTCCCAATGGTGAAGCCCTTCTCAATAAGGAAGTCCCGAAGGCGCTCATACCAAGCTCTTGGGGCTTGCTTAAGCCCATATAGTGCCTTGGACAACCTATAAACATGATTAGGATATCTAGGGTCTTCAAACCTGGGAGGTTGATCAACATAGACTAGTTCATTAATAAAGCCATTTAAGAATGCACTTTTCACATCCATTTGATATAGTTTCATTTCATGATGTGATGCATATGCAAGAAGGATATGGATGGCTTCTAATCTTGCAACCGGTGCAAAGGTTTCTCCAAAATCTAAACCTTCAACTTGAGAGAACCCCTTTGCCACTAGTCTTGCCTTGTTCCTCACAACAACACCTTGATTATCTTGCTTGTTGCGGAATACCCACTTTGTTCCAATGACTCTTGCATCTTTTGGTCGCTCTTCAAGATTCCAAACTTCATTGCGAGTGAAGTTGTTCAACTCTTCATGCATGGCATTGATCCAATCCGGATCTTTAAGAGCATCTTCTACCTTGGTAGGCTCATAGCAAGAGACAAAAGAGTGATGAGCAATAAATGAAGTAAGCTTTTGAGATCGAGTCATCACCCCCTTTGTTGGACTCCCTATGATGAGATCTTGTGGATGATCTTGTAGGAGAGGTGTATTTCTTCTATTGACCACTTGAGGAGGAGGTTGTGGAGCATCAACATCTTGTGCTTGTACCACCATTTGCTCATGGGAGATATGAGTATCTTCATTTTCTACTCTCCCAACTTTTTCACCATCTTGTGGTACATTTGATGAAGAAGGTTGGTTAATGACTTATACATCATCTTCATCATCTTTTGGCTTGATGTCTCCCACCGGAATATTCTTCATAGCCTCCCTCAATGGTTCATCACCTACATCATCAAGATTCTCATGTGCTCCTTGGGAGCCGTTAGATTCATCAAATTCCACATCATATGTTTCTTCAACCAAGCCGGTGGTATGATTAAATACTCTATATGCTTTGGACTTCAATGAGTAACCAACAAGAAAGCCTATATCACAACGCCTTTGAAACTTCCCTAGGTGTTGCCGCTTCTTGTAGATGTAGCACTTGCAACCAAACACCCTAAAGAAGGAGACGTCCGGCTTCTTCCCATTGAGCAACTCATATGGAGTCTTGACAAGGAACTTTTGAAGAAATAGGCGGTTGGATGCATAACATGCGGTGTTGATTGCTTCCGCCCATAGAGCTTCGGGGGTATTGTACTCATCTAGCATTGTTCTTGCAAGAGTGATCAAAGTCCGGTTCTTCCTCTCAACTACACCATTTTGTTGAGGAGTATAGGTTGCGGAGACTTCATGTTTGATTCCAACTTCATCACAATAAGCTTCTATATTTGTGTTGTCAAACTCTTTGCCATTGTCACTTCTTATCTTCTTGAGCTTCACTTCAAATTCATTTTGAGCTCTCTTGGCAAACTTCTTGAAACAAGATGCAACTTCGGATTTGTCATGAAGGAAGAACACCCATGTATATCTTGAATAATCATCCACAATCACAAGACAATAGAGATTTCCTCCCAAACTCTTGTATGTTGTTGGTCCAAATAAATCCATGTGTAGGAGTTCTAGCACTCTTGTGGTTGACATGAAAGCTTTGGTTGGATGAGTGTTTGCAACTTGCTTGCCGGCTTGACATGCACTACAAAGCTTGTCCTTCTCAAACTTCACATCCTTCAACCCTCTCACCAAATCATTCTTCATAAGCTTCTTGAGTGAGCTCATCCCAACATGAGCAAGTCTTCTATGCCATAGCCACCCAAGTGTTGTTTTGGTGAATAGGCAAGTCTTCAAGTTTGCATCTTCGAAGGTGAAGTCAACTACATATAAGTTGTTGTATCTAAATCCATTGAATATCACTTGATTGTCATCTACCATGGACACAACCACCTCCTTCTCGGTGAATAAGCATTGAAAGCCAAGATCACACAATTGCCCAACGGATAGCAAGTTGAAGCTCAATGAAGCAACATAGAGTACATTGGAGATGGAATGATCATTTGATATTGCCACTTTGCCCAATCCTTTAACCTTGCCCTTTGAATTATCTCCAAATGTTATTTTCTCTTGTCCATCTACCTCTTCATCTAGTGAGGTGAACATACGAGGATCACCGGTCATATGTTGAGTGCAACCACTATCAATAACCCAATGACTTCCACCGGTCTTGTAGTTCACCTACACACAAGAGATTCAAGCTTTAGGGATCCAATCTTGTTGAGGGCCCTTCACCTTCTCAACAAGTGACTTAGCCACCCAAACTTTCTTAGGCCTACTCTTGTTGGGGGGACCTAAGAACATGACTTTCATCTTTCCACTCGAATCTTTTCTAAGCATGTAGTGAGCATTGAAAGCAAAGGGTCTAGCATGCTTGGGCAAGGGTTGTGGTGGTGGAGTTTGACACTCATGAGCAAAGTGACCTTCTTGTCCACACTCAAAACATCTCTTTGGCTTTGACTTTGGCTTTGATTGTTGGTGTTGAGCTTGAGCCTTCTTCTTCTCTACACTTGCCATATATCCAATGCCACTTCTATCCATCTTCATGACGGTATTCATGAGTAGCTCACTTTGGAGATGCTTGCCTCTAGCAAACTTGCTTAATCCCACCTTGAGATGCTCTTTCTCCATCTTGAGCTTCTTATTCTCTTCCTTGAGAATATCATTGTTCTTCTCCTCCTTGAGTTTCTTGATTTCTTCTTTTAGCTTCTCATTCTCAAGGATCACCTCTTTGTCATGATCAAGAGTTTCTAGCACAATGGTGTTGTGACTTTTCAACTCTTCAAGATCTTTCATGAGCTTCTCATTGTCACTCTTGAGCTTGACAAACTCATCATAGTCATTGCACTCAACCACTTGCTTGCCCTTGCTACTAGATCCATGCTCAATGCTTTCATCAATTAAATCATCACATGAGGTAGCTATATCAATTTTAACAACATGGTTAGTAGCATCATGTGGCTCATTTGGTAAGAATTCTTGTGCAATAATAAGGGTATCATAATTGATCTTTAGAGTTGTATATTCATCTTTTAGCTTATGGTGACTAGTGACAAGCTCATTGTGCACCCACTCAAGTTTATCATTTTTATCTTTAAGCTCTTTCTTAGAAGATTTGAGCTCCTTGAGTTTGGATGATATAGAATCATTTGTTTCTTTGAGCTCATCATTAGCCTTTTCTAATGTATCACACTTAGCTAAGAGTGAATCATTTTTAGCATCAAGTTTTTCATTTATAGCTCTACTCTTTCTAATGATCTTAGTATATTTTCTTAGTATTTTCACAAGATCATCATATGTAGGTGAGTCATCATCATCGCTATCACTATCATCATCACTAGCATGTTCATCATCACTACTATCATCACTCTTAGTTACCTTGCGTTCACCTTTGGCCATAAGGCATAGGTGTGTAGAGGATGATGGCGATGGTGGCGGTGAAGATGCAAGATCAATAGCAATGGCGGCCACCTTTTCATCGTCACTCTCATCATCGGATGATCCACTTGATGAATCAATGTCCGTGAGCCAATCACCGACAATGTAGGCCTTGCCACTCTTCTTCTTCTTGTAGAAGTCCCTCTTTTTGCCATCTCTCTTCTTGTATGGCTTGTTCTTCTTCTTTTCATCTTCATCACTTGAATCATCTTTCTTGCCCTTGTTCTTGAACTTGTCTTTCTTGGGCTTTGTGCATTGATGAGCTAGATGGCCAAGTTCGCCACAATTGTAGCAATCCATCTCGGAGATTAGCTTTCTTCTTGAGCTTGTGAAGAACTTCTTCTTCTTGCCATCAAACTTGATGCCACTCTTATTTAGCCTTTTTAGCATCTTGGTGGTCTTCTTCACCATGAGGGCAAGGCTTTCTTCATCATCTTCATCACTTGAGCTCTCATACTCAAGTTTTGCTTTGAATGCTAAGTCCTTCTCTTTCTTCTTTGTAGAGGATGAGCCATCTTGTGGTGTGATGTGCATGTACATCTCATGAGCATTGATCTTTCCCAAGATTTGTGTCGGTGTAGCGGTGGAAAGATCACCTTGATGTAGCACGGTCACAATGTGCCCATATTTATCAATGGGGAGGACACTCAAGATTTTTCTCACAACATCGGATGGTGACATTTGAGTAAGTCCAAGCCCATTGACTTCCTCTACAAGAACATTTAATCGAGAATACATCTCATTAGCACTTTCTTTGGGAAACATCTCAAAAAAATTTAGCTTTTTAATCACAAGATGATAGCGTTCCTCACGCTCACTCTTGGTTCCCTCATGGAGCGCACAAACGTCCGACCATAGAGCATGGGCGTCTTTGTGGTTCCTTACACGATTGAACACCTCTTTGCAAAGGCCTCTAAAAATGGTGTTGCGAGCCTTTGCATTCTATTTCTCATAATTCACTTCATCGCCTTGAAGTTGTGCGGCATTCCTAGGTGCGGGGAACCCTTGAGAGGCGGCTCTAAGAATTCCAACATCTAGAGCTTCTAAGTATGCCTCCATGCGGATTTTCCAATATGGAAAATCATCTCCCTCAAAGATAGGAGGAGGTCCATCCCCGTGAGACATCTTGCTCTAAGCGATTAAGCTTAAAAACGTGAGCACGAGGCTCTGATACCAATTGAAAGGATCAAGATGCCCAAGAGGGGGGGTGAATTGGGCTAATTCTAAATTCACTTGCAATAATCAAATCCTACGGATAGCCCAATTAACCCCTTGTGCCTAGAAAAGTGTTTATATCAAACTAATGCACAACAACCTCTCAACCTATGTTCCAAACTTACTCTAGCAAGCAATTCTATGGATGTAAAACAAGTATTGAATTGCTCAAAGTAAATACTCAAAGTAAGAGCTCAAAGTAAGTAGAGAGAGAGAAGAATGCGGCGATGTTTTGCCGAGGTATCGGAGAGTCGCCACTCTCCACTAGTCCTCGTTGGAGCACCCGCGCAAGGGTGTAGCTCCCCCTTGATCCGCGCAAGGATCAAGTGCTCTCTACGGGTTGATTCTTCGACACTCCGTCGCGGCGAATCACCCAAAGCCGCTCACAACTTGAGTTGGGTCACCCACAAGCTCCGCCGGGTGAACACCAAACTCCCAATCACCACCAAGCCGTCTAGGTGATGGCGATCACCAAGAGTAACAAGCACGAACTCTCACTTGACCACGCGAAGCCTAATGAGAAGATGGATGCACACTTTGCTACTCTTGATTTGCTAGTGAGGCTACTCTCTTGGATTCTCAAATCACAAACACCTCACTAGGATCTTGCTCTTCTTGGCACTCACAAACGTGTTTCTCAGCTGTTGGAATGAGCAAAGGATACTCCACTCACGAGTGGAGCTTCTATTTATAAGCCAGCCTGAAAAACGAACCGTTATGAGCTTCTGCGGGATGACCGGACGCTCCGGTCGTGATGACCGGACGCTTCGGTCAGTTCAACCCGCGAACTAGCATTCAAGTGATGACCGGACGCTGTCAGGGTCCGGTCAGTACCGACCGGACGCGTCCGGTCGCTCTTGGATGCTTACTGTAAACGACCGGACGCTGGATACTCAGGGTCCGGTCACACTGACCGGACACGTCTGGTCACACTTTTCCAAGTCTGGACCCTTACTGGAGTTGACCGGACGCTGGCCCTCAGCGTCCGGTCACATGACCTCCCAGCGTCCGGTCACACCAGACTTGATTTTCTCGGTCAAATGAACTGACCGGACCCTGCGGCCAGCGTCCGGTCGCACCGGAGCCAGCGTCCGGTCAGTATTTGACCCTCCATTCACTTCCAACTTCCGAACATATGTGAATGAAGTTTGCTCCAAAGGATCTTAGGCATTCATAGGAGCTACCTAGAGCTAGTTTTAACAAGTGTGCACCACACCTAACTCACTAGACTCAACTAGGTCAAGCTACCCGTTCATACCCCCCTTCATAGTACGGCCAAAGGAAAAAACAAAGTCCTAAACTACTCTAAGTGTCTCTCCAACTTCAATCGACACTTAGAACTAGTTATCCTTAACCTTGTCGTCCATCCTTTGAAAACTGAAACGATTTCCATCGTAGGGGCATGACAACTTCGATTGCCCAATCGATCTCCATTACCATGACCTAACTTAATTGCCTCTGCAAAACACACGTTAGTCATAGTAATCTTGTATTGACATTAATCACCGAAATCCAACTAGGGGCCTAGATGCTTTCAGAGCTTACCAACTACGTGGCAGCCCCAGGAGGTTTGTAACCATCTCTTGAAGCTAGTAAACTCACCCCTCTTCTCAAGAGTTAAGTCTCTTGACTTGAGAATGAGGAAGGGTTGGAAAGCTCTAAGCCTTAGTGGCTAACCTCAACAACATAGAGGTAGGCAAGCCTTGGTGGTGAGCTAAACCACAGGATAAATCATTGTCACTTGTGCTTAATTTATATTACTTGCATGACATATTGTGGTTGAGGTGATTTCTAGGTTTTTTTGTCGATCTACTTGTGTGTGATGTTTCTACCACTTCGAGCTCTTGATCTATGATTGTCATACCTACAGTAAGCTAGGAATTTTCTCCAATCTAAGTTTTCATTCACGGATTTTGAACTGTGACTCAAAGTTGTCTACAGCTGCGGCAGTGCCGCCCTCCAGAGCGGTAGTGCCGTAGGGTGAATTTGATAAAAGTTTGAGTGTTTGTCTTGACAGACCTATTCACCCCTCCTCTAGACCAACCAGAGATTCTACAATTATAAATTTCATATCTCTCTTAATTAATTATGATGTATGATTTTTGAGTTATGTAATTCTTGATGGTTGGTTCATGGTGTTTATGTCTATGAATTGATCCTATGGTTTAACTGTGTTTGTGTAGATCATGGATGGCGACTGCAGGGACCTTCCTACGACCCTCAAGTTAGTGGTAATTTGGCCGAGTGGACGACACGTGGTACTATCTTTATGACTAGGGTAAAGTCCTCGCAGCGAGCATGGGTATCAAAGCATGGTTGTAGAATTCCACTACGGTCCTACTATCAAGTCTTGTCTAGTTCGGTCATGGTACTTCAACACTTAAAGGTGAACTCTATGCTTTAGGAATGAGTTATAAGTTATTTTAATCCTTTCCTCCTAGATTATAGGATGGGCATCCAAGAGCCAATTGGGAGTAGGCGGGTGTCGAATTTGTAAACATTAGATGCGGTACCAGTGAGTTGGTTTCTTCCTCCATTCTTCATCCTACGTGGCTCAAGTCTCCTAGATCTCCGATCCATTTCTATCTCTAAAAGCATCTAGGCCCCTAGTTGGGTTTCGGTGATTAATGACTACATAAGATTATTGTGACTGATGTGTGTTTTGTAGAGGCAATAAAAGTTACGTCACGATAATGATGATTGATTGGGCAATTATGGTTTTCATGCCCTTATTGAAGGTATTCAATTTCGGTTTTCAAAGGATTAGAACGAAGATTAAGGGTCGGCTAGTTCTAAGTGTCAATGGTGTTGAGGGACACTTAGATTAGTGATAGGATCTTTGTTTTTCCTTTGGCCATACAATAAAGGGTGGCATGAATGGGTAGCTTGACCTAGTTGAGTCTAGTGAGTGGATGTGGTGCACACTTGTGAAAACTAGTGCTAGGTAGCTCTACGGGAGCCCAAGGCAAGTTTGAGATCAAACCCAACTCAAAGAGTGCATGAAATGGATGAGTTGGTGGAGCTACAGGCGCACCAGACGTGTTCGGTGTGCATCGGACCTATGCACTAGGCGTGCACAACCCTTTCTTTAGTGGAGAAATCAGCTATCGCACCTTGGCATCCGGTGTGCACTGGACAGGGGTTCTAGAGAGCCCTACAATCCAGCTTGGGAGCCAATGCACTCAACGGACGTGTTCGGTGGTGCACCGGACTCCCCACCGAACTAGGGTTCCAAAGAGGTATACAATCGGGAGATTGAGGACTAGTACTCATCAGACATGTCCGGTGAGCACCAGACGTCCCATACTTTTAACAGCTATTAGTTTTCAAACTAGTCGTTATAACTTCACCAGACGTGTCCGGTGTGATAGCTAGGTTGCCACAGACACGTCTGATGCCCCTGTGAAGGCTGAGTGGAGGAGCAACAACTAGTTCCTTGACTTGGGGCTATATATATCCCTCCATCTCGTGCATTAGAGCTCTCTTGGCATTCTAAAGTTCTACATACAGCCTTGGGGTTCCAAGAGAGAGGCTTGAGCTAGTGGAGTGATTTGGATTTGCTAAATCAAGATTAAGGACTTCATTAGTGCTTGAAGAGTAGCAAGTGTGCATCCACTCTTCTCATTAGGCTTGGTTGGGTCAAGTGAGAGTTTATGTTTTTTACTCTTGGTGATCGGCATCACCTAGATGGCTTAGTAGTGTTTGAGAGCTTGGTGATCACCCGGTGGAGCTTGTGGGTGACCCATCTTATGGTGTGAGCGGTTATGGGCGATTCACTACGTCAGAGTGACAAAGAATCAGCCTGTAGTGAGAACTTGATCCTTGCACGGATCTAGGGAGAGCTATACCCTTGCACGGGTACTCCAACAGGGACTAGTGGCTCTTTGATACCTCGAAAAAACATCACTATATTCCTTTCCCTCTCCTTACTTTCAATATTTACATTTGAGCATTGACATTCATGTTTTAACATTTCTAGAATTGTCATGTCAAACTAGATCGAAACTATGGTGCAAAACTTTGTGCAATAGAATAGAAACACTCAATGGTTGAAACGGGCTAAGCGGTATGATTTAATTGTTACAAGAAAATTAGAATTAGCTCAATTCACATTCTCTCTTGGTTATCTCGATTCTTTCAATCTTAACAGTCGTGGTAACAGGGATGTAAGATATCACGCTGAATTGCTGATACAGTCTGCTTTCTAATTGACTTGAGATGGACCACCATCCAACGAGTCCCAAAAAAATCGATTGTACACTACATTACGTGTCCGTCTAAAGCACCGTCTGAAAGCCAAGACAATAAAGCAATGGTGGGTTCCATTGGAAAAATAAACATGATTTACTGATTGATCCACAGTGACTATGGATTTTATTGTTGTGCCAAATAATTAGAAATACAACCAACAACATTATCTAAGAAATCACAATAAAATAAATGAACTAGGCTACATTATTTGATTAAGAAGTTTTCATCTTCTTAAAACGGTGAAATTGATTGTGATAGTATTTCTGACATCAACGAGTCTGGAGTGACTTCACGTGTGCGTTCAAGCTTCAGGTCTGTGCATATGCTAAATTAATCACCGTGAGCTCTATTGATTTCTCTTCCTTGGATTTATCTTCCATGTATTGCCAACGCCAAGTTGTTCAATCGATCCATCCTTCTAGATTTTCTCTTCACGATTGGTCATATCTTATCCTAATATCAAACTACAAAGAGTTTCTTCGCTTGTTCTTTTTTTCTTTTATATTTTTCTTAAAAAAAAGTTTAATCGTCTTTTGTCCTCACAACCGTCTGATGGGCGGATTCAAATTCTTTTTTATGCCCCTACAAGTTAGATTAGCGTGTCCATGTAGGTGTAGAGTCTTATTTCAAAACAAATTGGAATACGAAGAGTTTCCATAGTTCTTAACTCTCTCCCACACCGGTACGAGTTAAGTGTTTAGACATGGTGTAGATTCTAACCCCAAAATGAATTGGAACACATAAAAAGATTATTGATAAATATATGTAGACCTCCCGTACTCATACCACACATATCACGCTTCCAGACACAATACAGAGTTCGATTCCTAGATGAATTCATACGCGTGAGTCATGACGTGATCGTGAAATAAATCTCCAAGCCGTTATTTTCTCCCATTGTACCGTTATTTTCTCCCGTTGTAGTGTACGAGTATGTTTGCTAGTTAGGTTAAACGAGCATAATTTACTTGATCCTGAGGGCTGCCAACGCAACCTCCGTCGCTGAATAGCTGAAGGTTATTTACACTAAACACATAGGAGTATATTTTTTGGGGAACAAACTTATAGGAGTATTATATAGTGTACTGTATATATCAAAGCACTTTTCCCGTGTACGTATGGATATGCGGCCAACGTCCGGCAAACGCGGTTCAGCGCTAGGGCCGTGCCCGTGCCATGGAAATGCAACGGCATGTCGGCGCAGTGCCGTGGGTGGGCGCGTGGGACGCGAGTTACTGATGAAACCTCGAAGATGTACCGGTGGCTGCCGACTGCCGGGCCGTCGACTCCGAGTCTCCGACCGATGCTGCTGTCTCGTCTCGTCCTGACTCCTGCTGCGTCGTTCTTACCCCATCTCCATAGCACCACCACTGACCTGTGATTACATGCAAATGCATGCAGTGTAAAAGGTGCGAAATAAAATTGCAGATTGAAGGTCTCGCAGGTACATACAGGAAGCTAAACAAGTCGATTGCTCAAGCACACAGAAAACTGCTGAGGAATGCTCTTCTATGTTTTCTCACAGAAATCCAGCATAGCCTGCTCATCACCATAGACCATACCGTTCTGCACATTTCAAGTTTCAAGATCAAACTCAATATTATTTCAACTCTTCGCAACATCTCTAACTGAATTATGAAACAACAGTCAAAGCTATCATCAGCATCGTCCATTAATTCACACATGGGAACGTTTCCAGCCAGTGCATATGTTAACACACACACCGATAAAGTTACATCGGACAGAGTCAGCAGCACTCTAGCATTTCTCGACTTCTTGTCCCGCCTCAAGCAGCTGATCATGCACGCACAGCAGCGGGAACTGACCTACTCATCACACTAATGTCTAAGCTGCAGGAAACGTCCCCAGAATACACAGAAGAATGATAAGTCAAACAAGTTTTGTCCTACAATTGGCTTGGCTCTTCTCTCGCAGTGTACATCTCAATATCTCAATATGCACCAGTAATGAGGAGCTGACGCCATAAATACCGCATCTCCTTTGCCAGGGATGCTTCTGCCACAGCATTTTATCTCTTGCGCCTCTTTGATTCAATCTGCAGATGATGAAGAGACAGAACAGAAAGCATATTTTGATTTTTAATCTCTTTAAAAGTTTAAAGTCACATGTAACCGTTGAAACAATGCATCCTAATGTACCAAGAAATGCATAGGGAAAATGCTAATCAAAGTTAATTAAAAGGGTAAAATTTAGACCACGCACTACGGCAGACATGGTTAGGCCACTGGTTTCGCCATGTGATCGACTGATCATAGCTTATGTTTACCAGAACTTCACTGATTAGCTGTAGTTTTCAATATGACTACAATGGCAAGGCTTCATATATCTCTATGGTATGTTTTATGTTGCCCATAAGGTGCTTCCAACCAAAACAATACTGACTGCACACCAAAGAAAGCATGTTTCAGATATCTGAAGAGAAGATTGCCAATCAAGGTTTAAGACTTGCTTTGCCAATCATAGATGAGAAAGCGTAAACAATCTTGAGAACATAAAAATCCAATTAGCTAAAAAATTAATATTCGTCCCCAAAATAAATCAACTTCTAGAGTTGTGTAACATTCGTCCCCAAAATGAATCAACTTCTAGAGTTGGTCTAAGTCAATTTTTCTTCAGTTTGACCGAAATTATAGAAGAGAACAACATTTATGACACCAAATTGGTATCATTAGATACACCATGAAACATAGGGTGTGTTTGGATGCCTGGGCAAACCTAGCCTGGGTACCCGCATCAAGCCTGGGCTAACCTGGCCTGTCTACTGCAATGCAAATGGGACCTGTTTGGTTGGCTGCATTGGTCTAGGCTGGCTGCACTTGTATTTTGTTTGGTTGCCTGCTCTACTGCCGGATTGCACAATGCTAGCTCACCACCTGGGTGCTGCGTGTTTGGTTACCTAGGTTAGGATTCTTTTGGCCTCGCCACCACCTGCAGTGGTGACCTTACCGCCGGCGCTCAGTTCTTTTTAAATATGGATTGCCTTCTTAGTTGAACGATACAAATGGCATTACCACAAGTCAATGCTAACGACACAAACGACATTACCACAATTCAATTCACATTCTACCAGTCCTAATTGATGAATATGGTCCCTTTGCATCATTTGAACTAACTACCTACTTAGCTTCTGTTTGCTAAGAACTACTTAGCAAACAGAAGCCACATCTGGACTGCAACCACTACAACCAGCAATATGATGATGAGATCTTTGCTGCAATTAACAGTGGGAGGCTTTTCTGGAGCTTTGCAAGTTTCTGCTATAGCTGCTTTGATCTCTGTGGCCAGATCTTGGTGACGTTTGTACAGCAACCAAGTTCGGTTTGCTTCCTCCCAAGTTTTGTATCTCTGGTACAGGTTGCTTGCAAAGCCATTCACTTGTGCATGGCAATCCATCCAGTTATCATACACACCAGGATTTCTCCCCTTGAAAACAACATAAAAGCACCACTAGGGTTAATCGACGAAAAAAGTCTACATCGCAATCATCAAAGAAGCAGCAGCAACACATCAGAAATTCTAGCAACCATGAGGAGGAGACGGGGATTGAGGTCCGCAATATGGGTCACCAACACCATACAGCACATACCAGTGATGAGAAGAGGTCTCGCCTTGGTCGCAAGGGCTGGCTCTCCGATCTGGACTCCGAACCGTGAGAAGAGAGGAAGAGCTGCGGCGGCAGGGAGGGTGAGAATGGGAGGTAACCCTAGCACCTGGACGACGGGGGAGTGTTTTGTTCGTTGGCCAAGCGAGGCCACTCGGGCCCACGCCAAAAGCTGCACCGGAGGTTAGCACAAGCCAGGCTTGCTGGAAACGGTGGGAGGGAGCATTCCAGGAAGCCAGGCCAAGGGCATTCTTTTGCATTAGCCGGCCCAGGCTTACACCCCTATGCAGGCATCCAAACACATGATTTTTGCATTGGGGAACCCTGGCTAGGGCCTTATGCAGGCATCCAAACACACCCATACTTTCATAGTGTACTTATTGAGTGTCATAGATGTTGGTACTCTTCTCTATAAAGTTAGCTAAACTTAAAATAGTTTGACTTGGGACAGCTCTAGGAGTTGATTTATTTTGAGACAGAGGGAGTAACTTGAACTAGTCACCTTTGAAATATGCCAAAAACAACATACAGAATGAAGATTAATACAGATGTTGCACTAAATAATTATGAGATAGTATTGATCAGTGCAAGATGAAAGAAAAATCAACAAAATAAATCAACTTGGCATCAAAGAGCTAATTGCAGCAAACATAGACAATAAGCAAGAATGAGCATTTGAAATCGACAGCTCAACACTAAGCACTGATCATGATTAATTTGGGAATGCAGGCAAAACTACCAGTTCTGAAAACATGTTACGTGAAAATCAGATCTTATTAGGATTTAGCCTAAAAATCATCTCAAAATAGAAATAAGAAACTATATGCACACAGAAGATTAATAAACAATTTATGCAGTCATGTGATAAAGAGAAAACCACACTACCTTAGAATCAGAGTTTGGTGAAACTGGGTATGAATTTGAGGGTCGCTTTGCACCATTTTCTTTAGCACAATCCGAGCACATGTAATGATCTATCTTTTTGGCTTGCTCAATGGTCATTCCCATACAAGACGGATGGAACCTACAAGAGTTAAAAGTTGGATACTTAATTAAAAAATGGTAATAAAGAAGAGCAATAACAGCATACAAATATCAGAAACATGTTAACAAGTTAAATAAACATTTCCCATAGAATATAGGAAAAAAACAGGATTATATGTACAAGTCATATCCATGGCACCAGGATCAAGAGGAAATAGTGGTTAGTAACAATAAAATGATATTGGATACAAACAATAATAAATACCCATATGTATAAATGAAAAAAGAGTCTCAACTCTCAAGGAACCATTGCAGCAGAAAGCCAACAAAAAAGACAAACATCATAACTATACCATCATGCAACCCTTTGATCATTATGTAGAATACATGGCATACATTTATCATGCGACAAAATCCAGAGATAGCATACTCCATGATGTCTAAATGTTCTCATAAGCAATCATATTCATGTACATCAAACATCTTAAAAGCTTCTTTGTATATAGAAAAAAAAAGGAAATGTCAGATCATGCAAATCCTAAAAACACTGCATGGCACCTTCTGTTCTAAACTCTAATCCAATTCTATTTTAGTTCCGTAGTATTCCAGGGAGAATCGCATGTACCACAATCAGGTTCATATAACTAAGATAGCTGCTTGTCAAGCAAGAAAAACCAATGCGCAACAGGTATAATAAAACAGAACAAAACAGACAAATGCTATGAAATTTTGCAGAAAACCAGTCCTTTCCTTGATCATATGTGTTTAAACAGTTCTTGAAACTATATATATCTACAAAAGACTATGTAAGCAATACTAGTCAATAGTGAATAGCATATATCTTACATAAGGACCAAGCAAACACAGGAGCATAAGGCTCTAAGAAACCTCATGCAATGTTTTAAAGGCGGTAAGGCGAGGCGAGGCAAATGATCCCCTTCCGGACGCCTAGGCGAATAAGGCGCTTGCCTAGGCGACGCCATATAAACATATTAATATATAATGCCAATAAAGAATCAGTGCTCACACTTGCTCACAGCAATCGAATATGAAATTCTACCATGTATCCACATAATGCTTCTCTTCCTTGGTTTTTGTACTGGACACAATTGTAGGCTGATAAGACCCTGAAAGTCTCTCATCTACTATCTCTTCTGGTGTTTTTCGAAGCATCTCAACTACAGATTTGTTTGCCTTTCCCTCTGGTTTAGTCTTGTTGCTAACAGCCATGAATTGTAAGGATGCTTGCCTCTTTTTTGCTGCTGTCCCTGAACTAGGATGTACCGCAGCAGCAGCCTCATTTGCAGGAGCCTCATTTGCTGCCACCACCACCACCTCATCATCTAGAACCAATGGTCTTTTCCTCTTGTTTGCATCCAAGTAAGCTGCCATCTCCCTCCTAATTTCAGTGCTCACACTTGGACATAGTTTTGCATCCTGGGTCCGCAGAAGAAGCAGGTCGTCCCGGTCCTCCTGGTCTGTGCGGACGGACGCACGGGTCCACACAGAGGAAGCGGAAGACGCAAGCGGACGCGTGCTGGAGGACGCGCGGCTCCAAGCGGACGTGCGCGACGCGCGGCTCTAAGCGGACGCGAGCGGGACCTGCCCGCGAGTGGGGAAGAAACACCAGCAGGGTCTGCCTCTCCCTCTCTCTTCCCAATCCCCTCCCTCTCTCGCAATCCCTCTCTATTCCCGCGCGATTTCCTCTGTACGCGCGCGCTGGAAACGAAGCAAGGCGGGAGAAGTCCCGCACAGGAGCTATTTCCCGCCCTGGGTCCCTTCCCTTTCCCGCGTGCGGCTGCTCACGAGTATGTCGACCGCCTCAGGCTGGTTGGCGTCGCCCCCGACGCCTAATGCAAAAGGCGGGCGCCTTAGACGCCAAGGCGGACGCCATACGGTACCTAGCTAGGCGACCCCCGACGCCCAGACATTTCCGTCGCCTGGACGCCTAGCCGTCGCCTAGGCGACGCCTTAAAAACATTGACCTCATGTTCATCAATCAATGTTTAGTCTTAATGGTGACCATATTCCAGATGATTTATACTTTGCCCCGCAGTCAAAAGGAAACTAAATAATCACGAGATGAACTAGTTAGTTCATTCTGCACGACAAAGTAGACATAGGGCCAGAGAGCAGAAAGATATAACATCTTGAAGAAAGGCAGTTCATATAACCACCACATAAGCACCATTTCAAGACATGCATTGTTGAGGGGAAAATTTGGAGCTATTTCACAGTGATTTTACCACATAAACTCCTTTCAAAACATGCATTATTATTGGGAGAAAAATGTGGAGTTTTTCACAGGATTTTACCAGTCCTTGCATCCTTCGCACTGCACCATGAGGTCATCCGGGTTGTACGGCATCTCACACTTGCAATACCTTCACATACAAACGATGTCATAAGACAAGCAATCCCACATTACATCACAAGCAACGAGACAGTACGAACCGATGAGCACCACATGACAAAAGGTTAAAGAAAAGGAAGAGCTCGGTACACTGCGACACGGTCGGGGGTGAATGCACCGGTGGCGGCCTTGTAGTCAAATCGGCAGTAGAAGTCCTCCGGGCCGACGTTGTCGAGCTTGGTGTAGCTCTTGAAGGAGTGAACGATGCACTTGCCCTCAATGGTGTGCGCGCTCTGCGTGTCGAAGTGGTCGGAGAGGAAGAGCTCCTTGGCGCCGTGGAAAGGGCGGCGGCCGCCCTTGGCCTCCTCGGGGCGGTAGTACCAGCGCACCCGCACCCGGACGCCGCCGCGGCCGTCCGACTCCATCCGCTCCACCCGCGCCACGTACGGCGGCTTGTCCGTGGTCGCCGGCCGCATCAGCACGCAGTCCCCCACTTCACGGTTCACGCACAGCAGCCGGACCCGTCAGGGCTCAAATCTTAGACACCAGCAAGCGACGTCGTGGATCAAGAGCACGGCCGGGCAAGGGCTTACCTCGGACCACCTTGTTGGTGCCCTTGATGGTGTAGGCGTCGACGTCCCGCTTCCCTTGCTTCGTCTTGGCCATGGCGGAGGGGCTGGATTGCGAGCAAACCCTAGCAGCGCGAGGGTGCAGCAAAAGCTGGGGGAATGGCGCGGCTGTCCGTTCCGACGGAGCAGGACATTGAGGGAGCGGGCTAGGGGTAATTTTGGTAGTTTCTGCAGCGATTAAGAGTGACGGGGCGTTTGAATCCAAGGGGCGAACGGCTGCTCTCTGCCGTCCGATGGAGGGCTGCTTCTTTGGTCTGCGGGTTTGGACGGCGGATTTGATGGGTCCGCTTTGCCGTTGACCCCACAGAGGGCTAGAATGTTTGGTGCTTGTGTGTGTGGGCTGTGAGAGTGAACCCATGAAGATATTTTTTTTAACCTCTTGGTCGTTATCTTCAAGAATTTGATTGATGGGTATTGGTGCTTGTGTGTCATGAGGCTGTGGCATCCTTTTTCTGCGCCGAAATGTCGGTGGATGAGATAAAAAAATGTCGGTGGATATCAATTTGGTTGACTTTTGTGGACGAATAGAGGGCCTACTGACCTGATAGCATGTTTTTAACGAGGAATTGGAAAAAAGTTAGGACAGATTTTTTACACCTCGTTATCTTTATGTACATAGTATGTTTTTTTTATGCCATGTACATACTGGCCCGTTCGCTTGGCTGAATTTGGCTGAAAAAACAAGCCAAAACACTGTTCCGGCTAAATTATTGTGAAAGAAAAACACTGTTCTGGCTGAAAAAAAAAAGCCAAACAAGCTGACTTTTAAGGTCAGCCGAACGGGGCCAGTAGGTTGCTTATATGGAGTAAACGTTTTATATTAAGGGTGGAGAGAGTAGATAAAATTAAGGGAAGAATTGTCTGTTGAACATCTAGAGTGATGGTCCTTTGTTGGTGGACATCTACTTTGGAGCATTTTGCCAAATGACACTTTGATTCGTTGAAATTAGGCCACAGGACATCGCGGACCGGTTACAGCCAGTTGAGGAGAGAAAAAACTTCATTTTGGACATCCGGTGCCCCTAACCACTCTTGGGTCCGCCCCTAACCTGGTCTGGTTGGACCCATAAGAACTGGCCACGACCCGGCCGTTACGGTTAGGTCGCACGTCGTCCCTAATCCCATACTCCATTCCTCGCTGCCCACTCGACTCCAATGCTCGTTGCGCCGCCGTCCACCCCAGTGCCTGTCGCCGCTGACACCTCCAGCCTCGGTTGTCATCCGCCGCCATGTGGGGCTGAGGATCTGGAGCACCCCCACGACCCGAAGATGAAGTCCCCCAGCAAGAAGAACGCGCAGTGCCCTGGTTCTCCGCCTAGGGTTCCTCAATTGAAATGGATTCCAAAAGGGTGGGCTTTTTTGAACACGTACTCTTTAGATTTGTATGCATGTGGATGCGTTAGAAAGGTTGCGGTTTGAAATCATTTAGTTTAGTTCTTTTCCTTTGTTTTGATTTAGGATGGATCCCATGGCGATTAGAGTACATGCCTATGTAGAGCAAAGATCAGACGGGCTCGATGATTATCATGTAACTACTAACTACATGCTAGTGTGGTGGATAAGGATCTCTTCAATTGGATCGGTTTTCATGAGTTGCTTTGTCAGGAGATAGTTCATGGTCAGGATCAAGAACTGCAGGTTACTTTCTTTAACAAAACTAAGGATGAGAAAGTGTGCATAGATTCTGATTCTGCTCTGTTACATGCATTTGATGAGTATTGGGACTGTAGGAAGCTGCCACTAACTATACAGGTTGTTAACATTGGTCCTCGTTTGTTACAGTCTCAGTTTTTCAGTGCCAATGCCTCTGTTGATAGTCAGTCTCTTATTAGCACACAGCAGAGTCATGTCAATTGTCTACCACTAGCTATGATTTTGCCTGATGATATTTCAGTGCCTAATCCAGTAGATGATCATAATGCTGAAGCTGTTCATATTCCAGTGCCTAATCCAATAGATGATCATAATGCTAAAGTTGTTCATATTCCAAAATGTGTAAGTAATTCTGATGTTGCTGTTGATACTGAGGTTGATAATCCTGATGTGGCTGCTAATTCTGATGTGGCTGCTAATCTTGATGGAGATGGTAATCCTGAGGTTGATGGTAATCCTGAAGGTGATGATAATAATGAGGATGATACTAATGCTGATGATGACTAGGGAGAGTCTGATGAAATTGAGTATGTAGGACTAGATGATGAGAAAGAGAAGTATGTGGCAGAACCACCTAATCTAATGCCTTCCAGGAGTACTCGTCTTTCATTAGACACTAAGTACCTAAGGAGGACATCAAATTACACAGTCTCGTCGGGCACACCCCAGGGGAGAACCTGAAAATCTATATTTTTCCATCAGGATCACAAATGAGAGAATAAAGCTTACAACATTTTAGCCATTTCTTATATCACTTTACATGTAACATCAGAATATAACATTTATTATTTATAATAGCGGAATATGAGCATGTTATCAGAGTTATGAACAATTTAATTTAACAACGGAATATAAACATGTGATCAGAATTACAACGGAAATAAATATCTATTCATGACATAATGAAGCATCGATATATAAACTATGAAAACAGATTATAAAATTTTTATTTATAAAAACATTTAATAAGAGTTATAAATAGAGACTATGATCACAGCGTAAAGGAAATCCTCTCTGAGCCCACCAGGAGGAATCCACACACAAAAGTCGGCTCTAGCATCCACCTATTGCATAAAACCTTGAGTACTCAATTGTACTCAGCAAGACTTATCCGACATGAGAAAAAAAAAGACTCCAAGGATATGCAAGGCTTTCTGGCTTGTGGGTTTATTACATCTACAGAAAGCATTACTAAGTATGCGTCCTTATATTCAATTTTTATTAGCAGTCGTATTAGTTCATTAACTAACCATTCTATGTAAGCACATGTGCTACTTTCAAGCAGGTGGTAAGCAATCAGAATCATTTTACCATCTTTCATCTTCCAGTTCTTACTACGTTGCTAGGCTGTAGACAAGTCATACCGGAATGCCGACGATTCGTGAATCAATGCCTCCAGTTGGGTACCCCGAAAACACACGCCCTGCTTGTATCCTAGGCATAAGTAGGACCAACCCACTACCCTATTGTCACAGGGTCTAGATCCCCATCCAAACTGGGACTCCAAGCCCCCGTCCTTGAGTCCTGGACTCAGTGCGGTGCAAGGACCTCCACCCAAAAACCACCCTGACAGTCGATCCGGAAAGAGCCAGAACCCATGACAAGAAAGTAACAAGTCTTTCATGCACCTATACCCAAGTATGTGCTCAGAATAATAAGTCTGTGACCTACCTAGAATCCAATGCAATAGCTGATCCTTAACCGACACAGACAGAGAAAACAATGTAACCAAGCTATGTCCCGTTGGCCACAGGATACAACCTCTTACACCCACTAATACCCAAACTATATCCCTGCCCGGTCACTATTTTTCATTTCCACCATTTATATTTTCCAAGTGATAATAATACAGTAATAAATTTCCTATCTCTCGCAAGTGACAGGCAATCACTCGACTTCTACCGGAGTCCTGTAGTATAGCAATCTACATGATCCTGTCATACTAGTAAGACTCATAGGATAAAGATTTATATATGCAAGTGGGTTTCATTCAACTTCTTAAAACTTAATGCACAAATATAATTTAAAGTGCAGAAACGTAGGGGTTATGCACCGGGGCTTGCCCAGATAAGATATAACCAAAAGTTAGCATTTCATCTTCATGACATGATCTCCAAAAGTACCATTTCTCCATCAACTCCTGATGACTCCACGATCCATCAACGTCCCTATTATTAAATATTCCTACAAGTTCATATTTTAACAATATTAAATATTTTAAAATAATTAGAGCAACCCTAAAAAAATATAGAACTTATGCGAACAAAATACACTATCAGGTAGATCATTATTTTAGAAACTTAACAAAATTAGTTTCATCATTTTTGGACACCTACATAATTTTATTTTAAATTTACAAATTTACCTTGCAAGCTAAATTAGAAAGTGCTCTACAATTCAAAAAGGTCGGCGACAACGAGCTCGGCCCAATGGCCCAGCACGATCTGGACCAGCGGCCAAGGCAACTTAGACGGGTGGGCGCGCGGCGGCCTAGGCGGGGACGGGGTGCGGCAGCCCAGACGGTCGGCAGGCCGTAGCCCAGCAGCCCCAACACGGCCCGCGTGAAGCGGCCACATGCACAGCAGGCCGGACCAGCGAGCGGCCCGTGGCATGGCGGCGACAAGCCGGTCCAGCGAAGGCCGGCAGCCCACCAGGCGCGCATGCAGCAGCGGCCCATGCGACCAAGCAAGGTGGCGGCACAATTGCGAAAAGGCCCCCTGAATTTTCCTAAAAATAACTAAGCCCCTATTTGTAAACCTATGAGTCTAGCGTTTTTGCAAAGTGAACACAGTAAAAATTTCTATTTACGCTTGAGTCCCTTTTCTACCCTGAAACAGAGCTCCAAGTAGGGGAAGTACTCCGCCGGCCGATGGACGGCTCGCTAGCGGCGGCGTTGTCGTGGGGCCACGCGGGGTGGTGTGCGGACCACGGTCGGACCTGGGCCTGGCCACGGCGCGGACCAAGGCAGGGTACCGCATGATGGCCACGCGTGCACACTGCGGCGGCGCAACGGTGGCTCCGGCCGCACGCGTGGGTGGCCATGGCGCAGCGGAGGGTGGCGCGGAGACATCGATGGCGATGAGAGATACCACACGGAGGTGGAGCGACGTGGGCCCAGGCGTGCTCACGCGCACGGCGATAGGCAAAGGAAACGACTACGGTGGGCGTGAAGGAGCGAGGCGAGGCGAATCCACGCGCGGGCTTCGGTGAGTGGGAGGAGAGCGATGGCGTGGGGGAAAGCAGGAGCTGGGGCTGCGGCTCCAGCGTGGGACCAAGGGAGCTTTGCGCACGCTTGCGGAGGACCGGGCCATGGACGGCGTGGCCACAACGGTGGTGCTCCAGGGCTCGGGTGGCTACGCCGCGACGAACTAGTGTGGCGGTGGCCGAGGAGCTCGCGCACACCCACGCACACACGCAAGGCCTAGGGCAACGGTGGGTGCGGCCATGGCATGCGGCGGGGCAGCGGGCAGGTCACGATTCGGCTGGGCGATGCGGCACGGGCGCACCGAGGAGCAGCGAGTCCAGCATGGGACTAGGGGTACGCGCGCGCGCTCACGCTAGAGGCCAACGATGGATAGTAGGTGGTGCGGCGACGGCGTCCTAGCGTAGGAGCAAACAAAGAAAGGGAGGTAGACAGCGATAGACACCGAGAGAGTGAGAGAGAAAAGTAGTGCGTAGGTAGGGACAACACGACATGAGCTGCGACAGGGGCATTAAAGCGTGCCCACGTGCGGCCACATGCACCCAGCAGTGCGATGTCATGATGCAGTGGGCTACATGATGGAGGCAAGCAGAGAAACAGAGGGCCAGCAGGATGGGCGAGCAGGAACTAGGGTGCCTCTCCCTGGCTACAGAAAAAGAAAAGGAGAGAAAGCAATACGTAGTAGCAACAGCAGTAGCTTAGAGGTGGCCCGGCCTGCTCAGCATGGTCATGTCAGCGTAATGACACTGAGCTGGGTGGGAGCAGGGCCACATGCGAGTAGCGTGAAAATGGCAGCAGCCTAATGAATGGTCCTAATGGCTAGAGGGGGGTGAATAGCCTATTAAAAATTTCTACAACAACACTTAACAAACCGGTTAGACAATTATGAGGCGAATCAAGTGTTGCGCTAGCCTACTAAAAGGCAAGCCACCTACCACAATTCTAGTTTATATAGTTTCTATCCACATAATAGCTATGACACTACACTAAGTTAGTGTGCTCTTAAAGGCTAACTAAAGAGCCACACTAACCAAACTAACAAGCTCTCATAACTAGCTACACTAAAGAGCTTGACAACTAGTTTGTGGTAAAGTAAAGAGAGTGAGCAAGAAGGTTATACTACCGTGTCGAGGAAGGAGCCAAACAATCACAAGAATGAATACCAATGAAGACCAATCACCTTGGAATCAAATGATGAACACAATGATTTTTTACCGAGGTTCACTTGCTTGCCGGCAAGCTACTCCTCGTTGTGGCGATTCACTCACTTGGAGGTTCACAGGCTAATTGGCATCACACGCCAAACCCTCAATAGAGTGCCACACAACCAACACAAGATGAGGATCACACAAGCCACGAGCAATTCACTAGAGTACCTATTAGCTCTCCACCGGGGAAAGGTCAAGAACCCCTCACAATCACCACAATCAGAGCTAAAGACAATCACCACCCTACGCTCGACGATCCTCACTGCTCCAAGCCATCTAGGTGGCGGCAACCACCAAGAGTAACAAGCGAATCCCATAGCGAAACACGAACACCAAGTGCCTCTAGATGCAAACACTCAAGCAATGCACTTGGATTCTCTCCCAATCTTACAAAGATGATGAATCAATGATGGAGATGAGTGGGAGAGCTTTAGCTAAGCTCACAAGGTTGCTATGTAAATGTAAATGCCCAAGAGAGTGAGCTTGAGTTGGCCATGGGGCTTAAATAGAAGTCCCCACAAAATAGAGCCGCTATACCCCTTTACTGGGCACAACACGAGGTGACCAGACGCTCCGGTCATATTGATCGGACGCTGGACCTCAGCGTCTGGTCATGTGATGCGTGCCACGTGTCCCCTCTCTTCAAATACTAAGCGCTCGATCTCAATGGTCAAGTGATGACCGGACGCAGTAGCTCAAAGTGACCGAACGCTGAACCCCAGTATCCGGTCGTTTCCAGTAAGCATCTAGAGACGACTTTTCACGATCAAACGCGTCCGATCATGCTCGATCAGACACACCTAGCGTCCAGTCACTCGACGACTCCTCTGTCCACTGCCACGTCAATAGGACCGAACGCACCCTGTCAGCGTCCGGTCACTGAGTGACCCAGCGTCCGGTCACTTATAGTGACCTCCGTCTTTTCTGTCTATGGCATCGGTGGCACCGATGACACTCCGTCGGTGAAGTTTCTAACCCTTGCTCAAATGTGCCAACCACCAAGTGTATCATCTTGTGCACATATGTTAGCATATTTTCACAAACATTTTCAAGGGCGTTAGCACTCCACTAGATCCTAAATGCATATGCAATGAGTTAGAGCATCTAGTGGCACTTTGATAACCGCATTTCGATACGAGTTTCACCCCTCTTAATAGTACGGCTATCAAACCTAAATGTGATCACACTCTCTAAGTGTCTTGATCACTAAAACAAAATAGCTCCTACCATTTATACCTTTGCCTTGAGCCTTTTGTTTTTCTCTTTCTTCTTTTTCAGTTCAAGCACTTGATCATCACCATGGCATCACCATCATCATGTCATGATCTTCATTTGCTTCACCACTTGGAATTTGCTACATATCTCATGATCACTTGATAAACTAGGTTAGCGCTTAGGGTTTCATCAATTCACTAAAACCAAACTAGAGCTTTCACCTGACCGGAGCTAGATGGACCAAGGCGAGAGTGCTCTACTAGTTAAGGCGAGACCGAGTACATGCGAGAAAGCGACGAGGCACCACCGTCTCTCAAACTAGTGCATAGACGGGACGACTTGAACCTGGCGGGACGTGAAGGCAGCCAGCCTGGCAAATCATCCATTAACGCATGCGTCGTACCGACGAGGTAGGTGGGATGAGTGGTGAGCGGCACTCTCGTTTTTATTTCTATTTCGTTCATATTAATTTTTAAACTAACAAACATCACATTGACACTCGAACAAGCATACCCACATATTCACAATGTTCATATCCTGCTGATGATATGATTTTTCCTGTTTATATTTTATATTATTTTAGCTTCCAAAAATTCATTTTCTAAACAACTTTATGCACTAACAAGCATAACTAAAACTCTAAGGTTTTAATATTTAGCAAATTTTACTTTCAATCATTTTTGTTTATAAAAATTGTTTTTCGTGCTTAATCAAATAAACAAGTCATTCGCCATTTATTTGCCATCAGGCATTTTTAAGCACTAGTCCATACATCATACTAACTCGTGGAAACAAAACATCTAGGAACTAATTAACCCGTTGTTCAATATAATTTGCCAAAATTAACACTTTTAAATCCAAGTTAAATTTTAAAATCCGAGAAAATCATTTTGGTAAATCCTCTTAGGTCTAAATCTTGGTGCTAAGCAAGCTCGTAACACCAGAGGTGTTACAAAGTACAAAAGTAAGTAGGATGAGTGAATAAGGACCTAGTCCCATGGAGGTTCATTGTTGATCTGGACAAGAAAGAGTGCACTTATAGAGGTTGGCAGTTAACTGGTCTGCCTTGTGTGCATGCCATAGCTTTCATTGGCACAAGAAGAGTTAAATTGGAGGACTTTGTTGACCATTACTACTCTGTAGAAATGTTCAAAGCAGCTTATGCAACTGTTGTGCCTCCTATGCCAGGCAAGGAAGATTGGGAAAAGGTGGAAATTGGCTTCAAACTCCTTCCTCCTAAATGCAATAGAGCAGCAGGAAGCCCAAGGAAGAGAAGGATCATTGGAGTTGAAGAGGGTGGGTCAACCAGCAAGGGCAAGAGAAGGTGTAAAAGGTGTGGTGGACTTGGCCATCTCCAGAAAACCTGTAATGAAACTGTCCTAGACCCTGATGCACCACCACCTTCACCACCGAAAAAGAAGAAAAGGACTTACAAGCCAAAAGTGGTTGAGATTATAGAAACCAGAGATGCTCCATCTAAGAAGAGGAAACTATGCAGTAAGAAGAAGAAGAAGAAGACAACTCCAGCTGAGCCTACACCTCCTGATCAAACTATGCAGTAAATGATCCATCTTTTGGCACTATTTTTAATTAGTTTAAAAGCATGACTAGTTTAAAACATGTTAACCACATGTTTCATCTTGCAGGGTTGCAAACTCCCCGGTCACTAGGAGTCAGTCTACCTCAACGCTGACATCCAGTCCAAGTGCATGCACTAGGAGCAAGAGGGCCCTAATGGATGTCTAGGCACTGTAAGCAACACAGGAAGAGAAGAAAGCTTTTGAATTCTGTGCTTTTGTGTGATTTTGAGCCACCTCTGCCATATGAACTTGGCAGAACTTGGTATTGTAATATATTAAACATGGTATTGTAATCTGGCATATGAACTTGGCAGAACTTGGTAATGTAGTGAACTTGGTAATATATTCTTGTGAAGTTTAAGGCTTGGTAATATAGTGAATTCAAGGTTGTTGTTACTTGTTGTATGTTGCTGACCTTATTCAAGTTGGTCATGCTAAAACTTTATTAACTTGGGCAATATCACATAATTGCATTTCTTTCATTTCACAAACATTACAAAGCTAAGTTCATGCCCTACATACAATAACATGCACATGGCAACAAAGCATACAACTCCTACAAACACACTGGCCACATTTATTCACTTAAGAACTCTCTACTCTCCAACTATTCTACTCACATCAGCCCTTAGAGCTACTACAACATTGTTCAGGTTCAACACAGAATTCTCCAAAGCCTTCAAGCCGGCCATCACTGCTGCAACATCCACGCCATCTTCTGCGCTCACTGGCTTCCACATGAAGAAACTGCACTACGCGTTGCCCTGATCACGTCGAAGAACACAACATTGGGATGAACCCTAGATCCGATTTGAAAATGCCAAAATGGACCAGCAAGAAATGCAAATAACTCAACCAGTCACGATTCCTGCAAGTGTAGAACTGCTTGTCTGGGTTGTTTTGGGTTCTAGACGTCCGCGCCACAACCGTGGCCGTCCTACAGAAAGGGCACAGCGGCTTAGCCTCTCTCGCTCCACGCGAACTTGTCGAGGACGAAGCGCCCGAGCCTGTCGCCATCTTCAACCGACCTCTGCTTGTTTTTTCGTGTCGACGATGCTAGCCCGCCGCCGCCGCGCCCGCCCACCGCTGCCTTTATCGTAGAGACAGGGAAGGAGAGTGAGACAATTAATGACCGGGTAACGAACGGGTTCTTATGCTTGGGGCGGACCCAAGTATGTTTCAGGGGCATCGGATGTCCAAAGTAAAATTTTCTTTCTTCTTAACCGGCTGAAACCGGGCCACGGAGTCATGTGGCCTATTTTCAACGAACCAGAGTGCCCTATGACAAAATGCTTCAAAATGGGTGTCCGTCAGGAAAGGACCATCACTCTAGATGTCCAACAGACAATTATCTCTAAAATTAAAGACATCCTTAATGAATAGTATCTGATTTGCGGTATTTGTCTCATTAAATTTTCACTAAAAAATATACAATAAGAATATAAGATACAATATTATATATATAGATAAGGCCGTCCTAAAAGTTTAAATGTCCTGTTCACTTAGCTGATAAGCCATAGCTATAAATATTGTTGGCTAATTTATTATGAAAAAAAAATACTACTTATTGACTGAAAAGTACACCTTACAAGTTAAACAAACGGGGCTAAAATTTTTCCGTAAAGACGTAGTTTTAGGAGCAGTAGCCTAGGTCATCATTTTACGTGGGACTGACATCTGAAAACTTTCTGTTCCAACTTCAGGGAAGGCTCTCGAGCGTCGTTACTCGTTACGGCCCCGCTCGTGAATAAAAAAAAATAGAAAACACACACACACGGAAGTCTCTCGGTGCTGGTACTTGCCGCCGTTTGGGTAAAAAAAAAGTTATTTGGATTCATGCCATTATAATTTTCGATGTTTCGAGTAACGCTATTACTATTCGTCTATTTTGAAACATGTCATTATTATCCTTTATTTCCCACAAAAATATCACTGAATATGTATGGACATTGCCTGGGCCCAGCTACAGGCGTATACGAAGACGTATACTCCATCACCTTCTCACTGACACGCGGGCCCCACATGTCATCTTCTTCTTCCTCCTCTCTCTCCTTCCTGACGCGGCCACGGCCACAGCGAGCAGCAGCAGCACGTCGACAGCCCGCGAGCAGCAGCAGCAGCACGCGGCTGAGCAGCAACAGCAGCACGCCGAGCAGCAGCAGCAGCACGCCGCGGGCGAGCAGCAGCACATCGGTCAGGCCGCGAGCTCCGTGCCGGCCGCGTCCTCGGCGCGCCGCCCAGGCGGTGAGCTCCGCACCGGCCGCGTCCTGCTGCTCGGCTGTGGTGCTCCCGTCGCCGATTGCTCGCCCGCGGCGCGCGGGGTCACGACAGCGACTCGTCGGCTCGCTCGCAAGCCCTTAGCCGCCGCCGCCGGCAGCGCCCGCTGTGGCCGCGTCGGGATGGAGAGAGAGAGCCGGAGAGAGATGAGGAGAGGAAGAAGAAGATGACATGTGGGCCCGTGTGTCAGTGACAGGGGAGATGAAATATACGTCTTCGTATACATATGTAGCAGGGCCCAAGCTGTCCTTACGTATTCAGTGGCATTTTTTGGAAAACGAAAAATTATAATGACATGGTTCAAAATAGGCAAATAGTAATAGCGTTTATCCAAACATCAAAAATTATAATGGCATGAATCAAATAGCCTAAAAAAAGAAAAAAAAATCTACCGCATCTCACAACGCCCCTCGTCCACACCTTTGGTCTGCTGCATCTCATCCTCTGCTCTCCCACACCGGCTCTGTTCCCCATTGGAGATCCTTCCCCATCCATCCACGATCCCTATCCAGCACCCCAACTCCGCACAGATCGAGCCCCATCCCCGCAGATCTCCGTTCCTCGTTCGTCTCCCACTTCGAGCTCTCATCCTCGTTGCGTGCATGTCTGGGGGCAGCAGGTTGCCTAGGTGTCGCCGGTGGAGCCGCCGTCGGCATGAGGGAGGCGCCAAGATAGGCAACAAGGGTGATGGCGTGGACTGTGTCATGAAGCTAGCCAGTGTTGGGATGCAAACTGAGGCCACAAAGTCAATTTGTGCGTGCGAGCGCCGTTTAGGATGAGGTTGCCTGCGTGTCAACGCCGAAGGCATCCTGTATGTCCTCGACTCCGAGGATGAAGACTCTGACATTGAGTTCGAGTCAGATGGCATGGAGGTGGACGCCGAGGGGGCTTCGGCCGCCGACGGACCTGTTGGCCAGGATCTGTCCGCGAAGGGGCCTCCGGTGGTGGACGCGGATGGGGCTTCTGTTGAAGACCTACCTCGGAAGGGGCCTCCGCCGGTGGCCGAGGCCGGGGCTGCCTCCACGGATCTGCCCCCGCAGGGGCGTCCACTGGTGGCTAGGGTCGGGGCTACCAGCGAGGAGCTGGCCCCTCAGGTGGATGAGGCTTCTGAGATGGATCGGGCGCCAGAGGTGGCTGCACGTCTGAAGGAGGTGCTTGCCAACATCTGGCCTGTTCGCTTGAACTTATCAGCGGGCTTATCAGCTATAATCTATAGTATTTTTCTCTCGCAACAAAACAACATCTACCGTAGGGTCTTTGTGAGCATGGCTACGTTCGGCTGGTGGAAATTTCAGCCGGAATCCACTATTCATGGCTGAAATTCATTGTTCATGATCTCATAAATTCCTCCAGATTGATCCAGATTTCTCGAAATTTCTCAAAACGAACCGGCCCCATGTATAAGGTTCCGGTCCCTATATTCTTCCGTCCCTAGTTAATACGTTGTTGTCTTATGTGTGCTAGAGTGCTTATGCTGGATGCTTTTGTTGTGGGATGATGAACTGATGTCTATAGTTTAGGTACTAGTTGCGACAACGAACTGTTACGTAGGTGTCATATGAACTGTTGTACTCCTAGTCCCTATGTGTCACAATGGAATGCTATCTGTGGTGAATAAAAATTAGCGTAGCTAATAAAATTAGTGCTATCATAAATCTTTACATGCAACTCAAAGTTTTTTTTTGTTTCTCTGGTTTGACGTGATTCTTGCAATTTATTAACAGTACTACATCACGACCAATCTATTGTACATTCCCCTGTATATGCACCCTGTTGGTTTGGCTTATAAGCCATGGCTGAAAGTACTGTTAACTGGTTTGGTGTGAGAGAAAAATACTGTTTGTTGGCTGGTAAGCCATGGCTTATAAGCCAAATACGACCAAACGAACAGGCTGATGGTATGAAGTTTGTAGCTTCTCATTAGATACGCCTACATGGATAATGTTGTTTGAATGGCAAGCATGGAAGCTTACCTGATCTATTGCATGTATTTTTCTTAATTTCCTGTTGTTTTTTCTTACGGCTAGTGTGTTCACTGTAATAGATATTGTGAGAAGAACTTTCAGTCCTAGAGAAGTTCCTGAAATTATAGCATCAGCACCATATTAAATATTAGCCACACACCATATAAAGTTTACAGCTTTGTACATTTACAGCAGTAGCAAATTGCACATAACTTTATATTACAACAGTTGCAAAATGCTCATGACTTATATAACAGCATGTGCAAAATGCTTATGACTTATATTACAGCTATAAAAAAATACTCATGTGATGAATATACCAGTCCTAATTGCATAATTAGTGTCCTAACGATGCGAGCACATCCTCATATAGCTGGCGGTCACAACTAAGGCTTTTCGGTAGCATGCCTAGTGCCTATATCTGTTTCCTCCACCATCTTTCATCACTTCAATCATACACCCTTGTAATGTTAGGAACACCCTGTTCAAAGTTGCTGGATCGTAGTTATCAAACTCCTTTTATACATTCTCAATCAGGTCATCCAAGTTCCTAGAGATCCGTTCATATGTTAACGATTGAAGAGAAGCAAAGAATCCTAGGTCTAGGACATTCAAATCTGGGGAATTGGCAAGTTGGTTGACGAGTCGAATGTCAAGCCCCGTACGTTTTACAGCAGCAGCAAATTCTTTATCATCTACTGGAAGATGTGAAGGCGCATTATCTTGCTGAATCCAAATGGTTTTTCTTGCATGTTCTCGTGGCCATTTTCTAACAATAGCTTGCAGAACTTTATCAATAACGTAGGATCTCATAGTGCTTCGATCTACCTTAATAGGCTTGGTGATTACGGCCCCCTTCCTCTATTATGGCTCCTTCTTTTTGCGTGTTCCTACAGTAAATGAAACAAAGTAAGGATCACAAATGAGTACCACAAACTAATATAAGAATGTGAAACAAGTGTATGATGTACCTTTCTAACAAATGCCAAACTCCTAGCTTCCCATCAAAAATGCAATTACCTTCGGCATCGTATATAGGTCTTCCAACAGCAGATAAGAACATAACTTTACCAATGGAATTCTTATGCTGCACGGTCCTGTGTGGGTCATCCTCTCCTGCAAGCTTATAATACTTCCTATATTTTGATGTGGTGTTGAACCACTTCACGTCCATGTGGATGATATTTTCCATTTCAAGGAACATGGGTTCATTTGGCAATGTCCGTTTATCTAACATGGAAACACACCATTGCAGCCTCTCTTTTTGTTTTCTTCCCTCAGCAAAGGCTTTAGTGTGCTGGAGTGACGTCTTAGTAGATCTTCCTTGAACCACCTATGTAGCGTGCTCCTTTTTACACCAATGACTTTAGCTAGAGATCGAATAGTGCTTCTCCTATGCAAGGGAACCCTGAGAACCTCAGATAGGTCTATTTGCATCTTTTTTCGGCTGCAGTTCTTCAACTTCCTTGATCTAACATCCATCGGCTATCCTTATGCACGACATTGCTTTGCTCGCTGCCAAATGTGTTGCACTTGAGGCCTACTAACATGGAACATTTGAGCTACTATAGTTGTACTTTTTCTTTTTAGCCTTCCACGGTCACTTTGCTCAAGCAATGCTGCATAGATTTGTTGTCGTTCATCATTTGTCAAATTTCTATATGGATGTGTATTATTTTCATTTGCATGATGACCTTGTTCAACATCAGAGTCCTCCAACTCCTCTTCATCGAAGACTATGCTCACGGCACCAGCGTACACACCATACTCATGCATGTCCTCCGTCATGTCTACAAAATAATTACAGGGTGAGTTGTTGTAGAGCAATTGCTATAGATGTGTAAAACAATTTTTGTCATCCTTTGCGTTGCAAATTTTGTGACAAGCAGTTTTGCTTTACAGATTTTTGTACCACCAGTTTTGCATGTAAGATAGCATTTGAGGCTGCTCAAAAGAGAGGTACAGAAAAATAGGTTGGTAAATTGAGGGAAGTAGCGCCTCCCCAACCCTATCAAATTTCTGTAAATTATATTGCTCTAACTTTGTGAAGCCTGTGGACTTCAAGTTTGGGGGGGAACCGAGGATGTCCATGCAGTGCTAAACTATGTTATGGGACCAATGTGGCCATTTAGCATTATTCTATACCGTTAGGATTCAAGCATGTGGGAATTGTCATCTTAACTACGCAATTCAATGTTCTGTGGAAAAGTAAATAAAAAGGGTTGGTGATCATATACTTACTGATAACTTGTTGCATCTCCTGTTGCTGAGCAGAGACTCCAATGTTGAGATAAAAAAGTCATCATGAACAACCGGACCATCAAAGTCGAGACCTTCGTGTTGTACTGTAATGAGGTGAGGCAAAACATTTTATTCAAGATTATTCTTGTTTTAGACCGAGGAATCATGAATTACTTGTTGTGTAAGTGCAGTTAAGAGAAAACTCACCTTGATGAAATAGTTCTTCCTCGCAGGCTGCAATGTTGAGATCTATGCCATGCACACCAAACTGGAGATGCTGGTGAAAGCTCTAGTTTGGTTTTGGTGAATTGGTGAAACTCTAAGTGCTAACCTAGTTTATCATAGCGATCATGAGAGAGGTAGTACATTCCAAGTGATGGAGCAATGGTGAAGATCATGATGATGGTGTAACCATGGTGATGATCAATGCTTAGGCTTGGAAAAGAAGAAAGAGAAAAACAAAAGGCTCAAGGCAAAGGTAAAACTTGATAGGAGCTTTTTAGTTTGGTGATCGAGACACTTAGCGAGTGTGATCACATTTAGAATCGATAGTCATACTATTAAGAGGGGTGAAACTCATATCAAAATGCTGTTATCAAAGTGCCACTATATGCTCTAACTCATTGCATATGCATTTACATTCTAGTGAGTGCTAACACCCTTGAAAATGTTTGTGAAAATATGCTAACACACGTGCACAAGGTGATACACTTGGTGGTTGGCACATTTGAGCAAGGGTGGAGAAGTTGGTGAAGTGAAGGAGGTGTTTTTCACTATCAAACAGTGACCAGACGCTAAGTTTGAAGTGACTGGACTCAGGATTCCAGTGTCCGATCAATTATAAAATCGTTGGCATGCTCGGGCTAGGTCTGGTGGTTGACCGGACGTTGCACAGTATTTGTGATCGGACGCATAGGGCCTTCGCATCTGGTCAGGCTAACGTACGCTGATGTCGTGACGCGTAGTGAGCAAAAGGAGAATCTGACACTGGGTGCGTCCGATCAAGGCGCATCTAACATGTCCGGTCGCATTTTAGGCGCTCTAGAATGTCTCTGGAAGTGACCTGACATGCGGGCATTAGAGTGATTGTCGCGTCCGATCGATAGTTGGAGGCACGTGGTGTTGTAAGCACCTGGCACGGCGCGAGAGCATCTGGTCATGTCTACGCGTGTCTAGGCATCACTTAGGCGTTGGCGCGACCAGTTTTGACTGTTGGAGATCGACGATTGGGGTTTAAATGGGGGACACGTGGATGACATCCGTTGATCTGATGCTAGGGGCCGTGCGTTCGGTCACGATGACCAGCACATCTGATCGCCCCGAGTTGGGCTGCTCTGTGAGCCCAATGGCTCTATTTTGATGGAACCTCTATATGAGGTGTTTGGTCGACTCAAGCTCACTCTCTTAGTCATTTGCATTGACTTAGCAACCTTGTGAGCTTAGTCAAAGCCCTCCCACTTATCTCCATCATTGATTCATCATCTTTGTGAGATTGGGAGTGAATCCAAGTGCATTGCTTGAGTGATTGCATCTAGAGGCACTTGGTGTTCGTGTTTAACTGTGGGTTTCACTAGTTACTCTTGGTGGTTGCCGCCACCTAGATGGCTTGGTGCAATGAGGATCGTCGAGCGGAGGAATGTGCTTGTCTTTGGCTCCGATCATGGTGATTGTGAGGCGTTCTTGACCTTTCCTTGGCGGAGAGGCAAAAGGTACTCTAGTAGATTGCTCATGGCTTGTGTGATCCTCATCTTGTATTATTTGTGCGGCACCTGATTGTGAGTTTGGCGTGTGATGCCAATTAGCACGTGAACCTCCAAGTGAGTGAATCACCACAATAAGAACTAGCTTGCCGGCAAGTAAGTGAACCTTGGTAAAAAATCTTGTGTCATCATTGTTCGAGGATTTCATTGGTTATCTTGTGATTGATCGTGATCATCTTGTGATTGGCTCACTCCTCGACACATCAGTATAATCATCATCACCATCTCTTGTATTACATTCTTAGTGTTGCTATGCTCTTTAGTGTAATTAGTTTTGAGAGCTAGCTCGTGTCGGGTCTAGTGGTTAGTGAGACTCTTTAGTTAGTCTTTGAGAGCTCACTAACTTAGTATAGTGACTTAGCAAATTGTATGCTTAGAGATCATAGTCGCTAGAATTGTGGTAGATGGCCTGCTTTTTATTAGGATAGCGCAACACTCGCTTCATCGTTTAATTATCTAACATATTTGCTAAGGCCCTGTTCGGCTTACCCCATATTCGGCTTGTTCGGCTTCTTTTTTCAGCTGGAACAGTGTTTTTCTCTTACAACAATTCAGCCGGAACAATGTTTTCAGCTAGTTTCAGCCAAGTTTCAGACCAGCGAACAGGGCCTAAGTGTTATTGGAGAAATTTTAAATAGGATGTTCACCCCTTCTCTAGCCATTAGGACCTTTCAAGTAGTATCGGAGCGGTGGTCACCTTATTTGAAGCTTAACAACCTTCAGTGTCAAAATGACTCAAATCAATAACACGAAAAAGCCACCCCAATTTGATGGCTTCAGCTATCCCTATTGGAAGGCTATCAATAGGAAGGTTTGGAAGGTGATGGAGACCAAGATTGAGATTGCCAATGAGGAGGCTCCCACCGCCGCCGAGGAAGTATTGCTCCAAAACAATGACATTGCTCTTAGTGTTATTCATGATGCATTGGATGAGAGAACATTTGAGCAAATCAAGAACATTGAGATGGCTCATGAGGCATGGAAGAAGTTGGAGGAATCCTTTGAGGGCACTCAAGCCATGAAGGGTGCAAAGGCATATATTCTTAAGAGAAGTTTGCAGGCTTCAAGATGAAAGAAGATAAGAGCATGTTAGAGATGTTCCATAGGCATCAAGTGCTTGTCAATGATATCAAAGCACTTGGAGAAGAAGTAAAGGACAAGGACTTCTTCCACAAGTTTTTAAGATGCTTACCATCAAGATTTGGCACATTGGCCACTATTCTAGTGAGGAGTGGTCTGGACACCATGACACCAAACCAATTGTTGGGAGATGTGATGACCGATGACATGTATAGGGATAATGATGAGAAGGAAGAAAAAAGGAGAAGAAGAATGACAAGAAGAAGAGTGGCATCCAAGGCCACATCATCCAAGGGCAAGGCAAAGCAAGAATCATCAAGTGAAGATGAAGACTTGAGTTTTGATGAGATGGATGATGAGAAGATGGCACTCTTTGTCAAGAGATTTAATAAGTTCATGGTGAAGAAGGGCTATCATGCTAGAAGAAAGAAGTCTTCATCTAAGAACAAGGAAGAGTCAAGAAGGTGCTTCAAGTGTGGAAGTAAGGATCATTTTGTTGCTCAATGCCCATACAATAGCGACAATGATGATGATGACAAGAAGAGCAAGAAGAATGACAAGATGGCCTTCAAGAAGAAGAAGAAGAGTGGTTCATATGTGGTCACTTGGAATAGTGATGCTTTCTCAAGTGATGATGATAGTGATGATGACAAGACCACCAAGAAGAAGGCTCTTGCAAGCATTGCTATCAATGAGAAGCATTCTCTCTTTGACACTCCATCATGCTTCATGGCTAAGGCTACTAAGGTACAAACTTGTGATGATGGATGTGATGAGAAACATGATAATGAAAGTGAAAGTGACAATGATGATGAACCCACTAAAGATGAACTAATTGACATGTTAGAAGATGCTAAAGAACATTTTGACATTAAGAGAAGGGAATGCAAAGACTTGCGAAAGGAACTAAAAGTCCTTAAGCAAGCCTTTGATGAGCTCAATGCATCTCATGAGAGGCTAGATGAAGCCCATGAGAAGCTTGGCAAGGCTTACAAGAAGCTTGAAAAACTCATTCCACTCTACTTGATGAGCAAAATGAGAAGGAGTATGTTGTAACATGTGAGAAAGGCTTAACATGTGATATAATTGATGAATCTTTCTATAAGTCTATTATTGTTGCTCCCACTAACCCTTCTTGTAGCACTTCTACTTCTACCTCATCTAGTAGTGATGGTTTCATATGTGATGCCTCACTAATGATTGAGAATGAGACCCTCAAGAAGGAGGTTAATGAGCTCACTCACGCCTTAGGCAAAGCCTATGGTGGTGAGGACCACTTGCTTATGTGCTTGGGTAGCCAAAGAGCTTCTCTCTACAAAGAGGGATTGGGATATACCCCTAAGAAAGGCAAGGCAGCCTTTGCTCCTCATAAGGCTAGTTTTGTGAAGAACAATGATCGGTTTTGCACTAGTTGCAAGCAAGTTGGTCATATAGAGCAAAAGTGCATGAAAAAGAAGCCTCAAGCCAATGTATCCTCAATTAAGTTGATTCTTTCTATGTGCTTATTAAGGGTACAAATGGTGTGAATGCTAAGTTCATTGGTGCACCATGGATGGGCTCAAAGAAGAAAGTCATTTGGGTGCCAAAGAGCTTGGTCACTAACCTTAAAGGACCCAAGCAAGTTTGGGTACCAAAAAAGAATTGATCTTCTTTTATAGGTCAATTACAAAGCCGGAGGAAGGCATTGGGTTCTTAATAGTGGGTGCACTCAACACATGATCGGTGATGCAAAAATGTTCAACTCAATCAATACCAATGGCAATCATGGTTATGATAGTATCGCATTTGGTGATAATGGCAAAGGCAAGGTCAAAGGGCTTGGTAAGATTGTAATATCCATTGACATAAGCATTTTCAATGTGTCTCTAGTAGAGAGCTTGAACTTCAATTTGCTATCATGGCTCAATTATGTGATCTTGGATTCAAATGCATATTTAGAATAGATGATGTAGAGATCATAAGTGTAGATGGCTCTAACTTGATCTTCAAAGGCTTTAGATATGAGAATCTATACTTGATTCATTTCAATGCTAGTGAAGCTCAACTGTCAACATGCTTGTTCACTAAGGACCTGTTTGGCACGGCTCCTCCTGAGGGGCTCCTCTGGAGGAGCCGGAGCCGTTTTGGAGGAGCCACAAATTGTGGCTCCTCCAAAATGGCTCTGGCTCCTCTATTTTTTACTGAAAAATGGCTCCTCCAAGAAAACGTTTGGCAGGGCTCCTCTGGAGGAGCCAGAGCCGGAGCTGGAGAGGAGCCCTGCCAAACAGGTCCTAAGTTTAGCATGGGTTGGTTATGGCATAGAAGGCTTGGTCATGCTAGAATGAACCAATTGAATAGATTGGTTAAGCATGACTTGGTTAGAGGCTTGAAAGATGTGTTTGAAAAGGATAAGCTTTGTAGCTCTTGTCAAGTCAGCAAACAAGTTGGAAACACCCATCCTAAGAAGAGTATAATGAGCACTAGCAAGGCATTTGAGTTATTGCACATGGATTTGTTTGGGCCAACACAATATACTAGCATTGGTGGAAACAAATATGGCTTTTGTGATAGTGGATGACTATACAAGATACAATTGGGTATTCTTTCTAGTGGACAAGAGTGATGTGTCTGCAACATTCAAATCATTTGTCAAGGGCATTCACAGTGAGTTTGAAATAACCATCAAGAGAGTTAGAAGTGACAATGCAAGTGAGTTCAAGAACACTAGAATTGATGAGCTATGTGATGAATTTGGAATTAGACATTGAAAGCATCTAGGCCCCTAGTTGGGTTTTGGTGATTAATGATGACATGAGATTACTATGACCAACATGTGTTTTGCAGAGGCAATTTTAGTTAGGTCATGGTAATGGAAATTGATTGGGCAATCATGGTTGTCATGCCCCTGTCGATGGAAATCATTTTGGTTTTCAAAGGATGGATGACAAGGTTAAGGACGGACTAGTTCTAAGTGTCGTTTGGTGTTGGAGAGACACTTAGAGTAGTTTAGGACTTTGTTTTTCCTTTGGCCATACTATTAAGGGGGGTATGGACTAGTAGCTTGACCTAGGTGAGTCTAGTGGGTTAGGTGTGGTGCACACTTATCAAACCTAGTACTAGGTAGCTCAAGAGTAGCCCTAAGATCAATTGGAGTCAACTTCATTCACATAGGATTTCGAGTTGGAAGTGAATGGAGTGTCAAATGACTGATCGGACGCTGGTCTGGTTGTGACCGGACGCTGGAGGGTGAGTCCGGTCAGTTCATTTGATCAACTATAGTCGTTTGGTACTGACTGGACGCTGAGTGGAGGAGCACCAGACATTAGGGTACCTGCATCTGGTCAACTCTAGAGAGGTTCTAGAGAGGCTTTTTCTTGACTGGACGTGTCCGGTGTATGTTGACCGGAAGCTGGTCAGAGTTTGGTCAATCAACTGCAGTCATCTGGTACTGACCGGACGCTGAGTGGAGGTGCTGACCGGATGCTGGGGTGCCTACGTCCGGTCGACTCTAGAGAGGTTCTAGAAAGGCTCTTTCTTGACCGGACGTGTCCGGTGGGTGCTGACCGGGCGCAGGTCAGAGTCCGATCAAAGCTTAATGGCTCTCTCTAACATAGTGGTGGGTACAACTGATCAGAGCGTCCGGTCACCCTGACTGGAGCGTTCGGTCAGCCCACAGAGTGCTGACTCAGCCTCCAAACGTTATGTTTTGAATGAGGGGTTATAAATACTTACTCCACTTGGCCATAGGTGGTCTCTTGCGCATTTGTTCAGCTGAGAAACACCTTTGGAGTGTAAGGGAGAGCAAGAGCCTAGTGTGGTGATTACGGTTTGATAATCCAAGATTAAGGACCTCATTAGTGGATAGGGAGTAGCAAGTGTGCATCCACCTTTCTTATTAGGCTTGTCTTGGTCAAGTGAGAGTTTGTGCTTATTACTCTTGGTGATCGCCATCACCTAGACGGCTCGGTGGTGATTGGGAGCTTGGTGATCATCCGACTGAGCTTGTAGATGACCCAAGTCAAGTTGTGAGCGATTGTGGGTGATTCGCCGCGATGGAGTGTCAAAGAATCAGCCCATAGAGAGCACTTGATCCTTGAACGGATAAGGGGGAGCTACACCCTTACGCAGGTGCTCCAACGAGGACTAGTGGGGAGTGACGACTCTTCGATACCTCGGGAAAACATCGTCATGTTCCTTTCCCTCTCTTTACTTTGAGCATTTATATTTGAGCAATTCATTTCATGTCTTTACATTCCTAGAATTGCCATGCTAGAGTAAGATTGGAACCTAGGGTGCAAAACTTTTATGCTGGAGAATAATAGAAATATATTCTAGGCACAAGGGGTGAAGTAGGCTAAGTATAGGACTTAATTATTGTAAAAAATTAGAATTAGCCCAATTCACCCTCCCCCCTCTTAGGCATCTTGATCCATTCAGACATCAATTCTTGGCCAAGTACAGTCCACAATCAAATGATCTTGTTGAGAGGAAGAATAGAATACTCATTGATATGCAAAGGTCTATGCTTACTTGCTTAGTGAGTACAATGTGAGTCAATCTTTTTGGGCTGAAGCTATCAACATGGCTTGCTATTGTAGCAACCGCTTCTATTATCACCCATTGAAAGAGAAGACGCCATATGAGCTCTTGAATGGTACAAAGCCGAATATTACATATTTTTGGGTCTTTGGTTGCAAATGCTATATCTTGAAGAAAGACACTAGATTGGGCAAGTTTGACAAGAAGTGTGATGAATGATTCTTGCTTGGTTACTCCACTATAAGCAAAGCATATAGAGTTTGGAATTTGGAAAGTGGTACTCTTGAGGAAGTTCATGATGTTCAATTTGATGAAACCAAGGGTTCCCAAGATGAGAATGAGAACTTGGAAGATGTTAGAGGAATTCAACTTTCAAATGCCATGAAGAACATGGATGTTGATGAATTAAGGCCTAGGTAAGTGAATGATGAAGAAGATGATCAAGTGCAAGTGCTCTCTAACTCAAATGTGCAAGATGATACAAATCAAGGTAGCACAAGTGGCTCTCATGATAATGTGCAAGATCAAGTGGCTAGTACATCATCTCAACCCAATGATCAAGCAAGTGCAAGCAACAATGTTCCAATACTCCAACCAACCAATATTGCAAGAGATCATCCACTGGACACTATAATTGGAGATATTTCTAGAGGTGTGCAAACTAGATCAAGATTGGCCTCATTTTATGAGCATTTCTCATTTGTGTCATCTATTGAACCAAAGAAGATAGATGAAGTATTGAAGGATGTTGATTGGGTGAATGCAATGCATGAAGAATTAAACAACTTCATAAGAAATCAAGTATGAGAATTAGTTGAGAGACCAAAGGGACACAATGTAATTGGAACCAAATGAGTCTATAGAAACAAGGAAGATCAAGATGGGATAGTGGTAAGGAACAAAGCAAGATTAGTAGCATAAGGCTATACACAAGTTGAAGGTCTTGACTTTAGAGAAATATATGCCCCGGTTTCTAGATTGGAAGCAATTAGAATCTTGCTAGCCTATGCCTGTGCCTATAACATCAAGCTCTATCAAATAGATGTCAATAGTGCATTTCTCAATGGCTACATCAATGAAGAAGTTTATGTTGAGCAACCTCCCAATTTTGAAGATGACAAGAAGCTCGACCATGTGTACAAGTTGAAGAAGGCATTATATGGCTTGAATCAAGCACCTAGAGTATGGTATGATACATTGAGGGACTTTCTCCTCTCTAAATGGTTCATGATGGGCAAGGTTGACACCACTCTTTTAACCAAGAAGATTGGTAAGGACTTGTTTGTGTTGTAAATCTATGTTGATGACATCATATTTGGATCAACCAATCAAGACTTTTGTGAAGAGTTTGGAAAGATGATGGAGATGTCTATGATTGGAGAGTTGAGTTACTTCATTGGTCTTCAAATCAAGCAATTGATTGTAAGTCAAGGCAAGTACATCAAAGACATGCTCAAGAAATTTGGCATGAATGAAGCAAAAGCCATTAGCACACCAATGAGAACAAATGACAATTTGGATAGTGATGCAAGTGGCAACATGGTGAATCAAAAGTTGTATCAGTCTATGATTGAAAGCCTACTCTATGTGACCGTATCAAGGTGAGATGTCATGTTTAGTGTGTGCATGTGTGCAAGATTCCAAGCCTCACCAAGAGAGTCATTTAAAGGCTATAAAGAGAATATTAAGGTACTTGAAGCATACACAAAATGTTGGTTTATGGTATCCTAAAGGAGCAAAGTTTGAGCTAGTTGGTTACTCTGACTTTGATTATGCGGGATGCAAGGTTGAAAGGAAGAGCACCTCGGGCACATGCCAATTGTTGGGAAGATCACTTGTTTCATGGTTATCAGAGAAGCAAAATAGTGTTGCATTATCAACCACTGAAGTCGAATACATATCCGCCAGTAGTTGTGCACAAACTCTTTGGATGAAGGCCACATTGAATGACTTTGGAATCAAGTTCAAGAAAGTGCCATTGCTATGTGACAATGAGAGTGCAATCAAGCTAACCAACAATCCGGTTCAACATGCAATAACAAAGCACATTGATGTCCGCCACCATTTCATAAGAGATCATCAACAAAAAGGGGATATTTGCATTGAGAGTGTAGGCATCGAAGATCAACTTGTCGACATAGTCACCAAGCCATTGGATGAGAAAAGGTTTTGCAAGCTAAGGAATGAGTTGAACATATTGGATTTCTCAAATATGTGTTGATGCACCCCCCCCCCCCACTTACTTGACATGCCTCTCCTTCAAGCAATCCAAGGTAAAAGTTGATTGGCATGGCATACATCCTTTGCCAAGGACTTGTTTAGTGTATCTAGTCATTCCTCACATGTCTTAGGCTCATTCATGAAAAACAAATGAATTTGATGTTTGTATGGTACCACTATTGTTTCTATGTTTGAAATGATCTAGTGGTAGCATATGACATGTTTGTGGGCTTGTGAACCTAGTATTTGATCTAGAAAATGAGCTATAAGTGTTTAACTCAACATGGTACAAGATAACCCTTGAAATGAGGTATGAAGAAGATTATCCTTGGATTAAACTGAGTTAAATATCTTTGGCAAGTGTTCTAGATTAGACTAAATTTGGAAAAATGATCCTCACCCCATTGATTGACATTGATAATCTTAACCTATCTAAAATTAAACCTTTGTGGTCATTGATGCCAAAGGGGGAGAAGTAATGCACAATGATAGTGAAAAGATGACAAAGGGGGAAAACTTTGACATATGGGGAGAGATATGACAAAGAAAATGAATCAATTATAATTTTGAGCACACAAGTAGGAGGAGCAAGCTCATAAACTTGATTGATACATTTAAATGTGCATTTCATATGTTTGCATGCATGGCACAAGTTTTAAATTTCAATATCTATGCTTGTGTGGTGTATGCTAGTTGTAGGTTTGAATGATAAAATAAAAAACTAGCATGCATAGGTTGAGTAACTAGACTTGTGTTTATTTTGTGAAAACTAGACCCTTGCTTCTAATGTTGATTTCACGAGGTATTCTAGTTTTTGTGTATGTCTAGTTACTAATGGTGCTAATGATGGTATATTTGGTGCACTCCGATTGGTATCATGCTTCAAAGGTCCATCTCTTATACCTTAGCATCATTTGGTAGTAATTACTCTCCCACAACTCAAATCCATGCATATGTGCAAGCTTCAATCCAAACTCTTAGCACATATGTAGGGGAGCTAATGCTACCATTTGGGGTTCATGAAACTTGTTCATATCCTTTTACACATGGTAAATATGCTTGGGCAAGCAACATGGATTCAAATGAATTTCAATTCATATCTTTGTGAAAGGGTGCCATCAATTACCAAAAAGGGGGGATTGAAAGCTCTAGTTTGGTTTTGGTGAATTGATGAAACCCTAAGTGCTAACCTAGTTTATCATAGCGAACATGAGATAGGTAGTACATTCCAAGTGATGGAGCAATGGTGAAGAACATGATGATGGTGTAACCATGGTGATGATCAAGTGTTTAGGCTTGGAAAAGAAGAAAGAGAAAAATAAAAAGTTCAAGGCAAAGGTGAAACTTGATAGGAGCTTTTTAGTTTGGTGATCGAGACACTCAGTGAGTGTGATCACATTTAGGATCGATAACCATACTATTAAGAGGGGGTGAAACTCATATTGAAATGTGGTTATCAATGTGTCACTAGATGCTCTAACTCATTGCATATGCATTTAGATTCTAGTGAGTGCTAACACCCTTGAAAATGTTTGTGAAAATATGCTAACACACGTGCACAAGGTGATACACTTGGTGGTTGGCACATTTGAGTAAGGGTGGAGAAGTTGGTAAAGTGAAGGAGGTGCTTTTCCCTGTCAAACAGTGACCAGATGCTGAGTTTGAAGTGACTAGACTCAGGATTCCAGCGTTCGATCAATTATAAAATCATTGGCACACTCGGGCTAGGTCTGGTGGTTGACCGGACGCTACACAGTCTTTGTGATCGGACGCACAGGGCCTGCGTGTCCGGTTAGGCTAACATACGCTGATGTTGTGATGCGTAGTGAGCAGAAGGAGAATCTGACACTGGGTGCGTTCGGTCAAGGCGCATCTAACATGTCTGGTCGCATTTTAGGTGCTCTAGAATGTCTCTGGAAGTGACCTAATGCGCGGGCATTAGAGTGATTGTCGTGTCCAATTGATAGTTGGAGGCATGTGGTGTTGTAAGCACCTGATGCGGCGTAGGAGCGTCTAGTCATGTCTGCGCGCATCCGGTCATCACTTAGGCGCTGGCGTGACCAGTTTTGACTGTTGGAGATCAACGATCGGGGTTTAAATAGGGGACACATGGACGGTATCCGTTGACCGGACGCTGGGGGCCGTGCGTCCGATCATGATGACCAGCACGTCCGGTCGCCCCGAGTTGGGCTGCTCTGTGAGCCCAATGGCTCTATTTCGACGGAGCCTTTATATAAGGTGTTTGGCCAACTCAAGCTCACTCTCTTGGCTATTTGTATTGACTTAGCAACCTTGTGAGCTTAGTCAAAGCCCTCTCACTCATCTCCATCATTGATTCATTATCTTTGTGAGATTGGGAGTGAATCCAAGTGCATTGCTTGAGTGATTGCATCTAGAGGCACTTAGTGTTCGTGTTTCACTGTAGGTTTCACTTGTTACTCTTGGTGGTTGCCGCCACCTAGATGGCTTGGTGCAGTGAGGATTGTCGAGCGAAGGAATGTGCTTGTCTTTGGCTCCGATCATGGTGATTGTGAGGGGTTCTTGACCTTTCCCTAGCAGAGAGCCAAAAGGTACTCTAGTGGATTGCTCATGGCTTGTGTGATCCTCATCTTGTGTTGGTTATGTGGCACCTAATTGTGGGTTTGGCATGTGATGCCAATTAGTGCGTGAACCTCCAACTGAGTGAATCGCCACAACAAGGACTGGCTTGCCGGCAAGCAAGTGAACCTCAGTAAAAAATCTTGTATCATCATTATCCGAGGATTTCATTGGTTATCTTGTGATTGATTGTGATCATCTTGTGATTGGCTCACTCCTCGACACGTAGGTATAATCACCACCACCATCTCTTGTGTTACATTCTTAGTGTTGCTACGCTCTTTAGTGTAATTAGTTTTAAAAGCTAGCTTGTGTCGGGTATAGTGGTTAGTGAGACTCTTTAGTTAGTCTTTGAGAGCTCACTAACTTAGTATAGTGACTTAGCAAATTATATGCTTAGAGATCAAAGTCACTAGAATTATGGTAGGTGACTTGCTTTTTAGTAGGCTAGCGCAACACTCGCTTCGCCGTTTAATTGTCTAACATCTTTAATAAGTGTTGTTGTAGAAATTTTAAATAGGCTATTCACCCCTCTCTAGCCATTAGGACCTTTCAGTTGAGCATGACCTTCCTAGAGATCTTCCTAGAGATGGACTTCCTCGAGAGGACGGGCATGAGGGACATGCTCATATGCAGGGTTTTCATTCAGGTCAGGTAAGGGATCTCCATTTTCTTGAGCTGGTATTGTGTTTAGGTCTATGGCCATGGTTGATGTGGAAATGGATTGCAGGGTGTTGAGGTCAGGCAAGGCATCTCCATTTTCTTCATTTGGTATTGTGTTTAGGTCTATGGGCATTGTTGATGTGGAAATGGATTGCAAGGTGTGGAGTGGATGACTACGAAGCCTTTTTATAGTGGGGCTTCACCTGGTTTGTGCAAAGGGTCCAGTTTTCAAATTTTGAATGGGACACGGATGGCGCCTAACAATTCCTGTCCACAAATTTAGTGTGGCACAAATTCTTTTATTGTTATTTGTATCCACGTGTACTATTCCTAGCCGCAAGAACCATCTAGGAAGTCCATTTGTCTATTGTTATTTGTTTTCTGTATCTTCTAGAGTTCCATATCCAAGAACTTCTGGACTCATTTTAAACTGAGTGTGATGCTTGTTTTGGTACAGCAATGATTACAAATTACATCTGTCAGTGTATTAGTAACCCTTTTATAGGGGCAGCACACCAACCTTAATTTGCGTGCCCAGTCCTACAACTACCGTCTTTCCATGATGGAGGCAGTAGTACTTAGGCCTTCTTTGGCAGGACTTTTTATTGGGTTTCAGCTCTGGCTCTCGAATGAAGCGTTGACAAATGCCAGCTCATGAAACAATTCTACGAAAGAAGTTGTTTAGAAGAAAAATTGTTTTTGAAGAAAAAAAATGTTTTTATAAGAAAAGGATAAAGCCATCTAAATGTGGCTTCTCTGATATTTATGATGAAGCCTTTTACAAATATAAGCCCTAACAGGGCCGTAGTAAAAGTATTGATGAAATGTATCTGATCGCTCAGATTTTGTTCTCAAAGCTATATATTGAGATTTAAATCCTTATTTAAATAGGTGTCGAAACTGTACTGAGATTTGAATCCTTATCTAAACTGGTGTCCTATGTTTAGGGTTCATTTAGCACCTCAAAAATACTAAAGAACAATGTAATATAGTACTCTTTAGGCTTTATTTTCCTCATACAAGTGTAACTTGGCTTATTGAACTTGACACAAAAGAGAAGCTCAGTGTTGTCAGTGCTACCAAATTTTTTATTTTTAGCCCTTTTTTGAAAAAAAATACAAATATGTCCCTGGAGGTATGATTTCAAAATCTGGACCCTTAGCTCGGCGCCATCGTTGGTGGCGCCAAGCTTACATGTCTCGGCACCAATGATTCTGGCGCCTAGGTCGGGGCCACGTTGGCGGTGCGGACGCTAACATGGTAGCTAGCTCGACGCCATGGATCTTGGCGCCAAGCTCGGCGCCGAGCTTGGCGCTGTGATTATTGGCGCTAAGCCATGTCTTACGTATGGGCCCTCCTTTTCTTTCTCTCTTCCTCTCTCTCTACCACTCCCGAGCCACCGCCGCCACACCGCCGCACCCGCCATCGTGCGTTGCCTCGGTCGTCCCTGCCTGCGCTCGCACCCACGGCCGCGCCCGCCGTGCTGGCCGCCCATGGTGTCAGCCCACTCACGCTGCCTCGCCGCGTGGAGCACCGGCCGTCCCGTGCCCGCCGCGCACCACCACCGGCCTCGGCCATGCCATCGCTAGCCCCAGCCCCTACAGCGCCCGACCGCGCCACCGCCGGTTCAGCTCGTCGCCCTCACCCATGCCCGGTGTCCGCTGCGACTCAGGTTCAGCTCGTTTGCCTATAGCGTCGCCTGCTCAAGCTCTTGAACTCGTCGGACAGGTAAAAATTGTGAATATGCAATGTAGGTACTTAGTTAGCTTTGATTGTAGTGTAGTAGTTCGATTATTTGTTATTTACTAGTTAATGTGATGACTCAGGTAGTTGATTTACTTAGTGATCTAGTGAGATAGATATGTAGATAGATAGAAACATAGATACATAGGTACATAGATGTAGTTAGATAGCTACTTAGATAGGTAGTTATATATTTAGTTAACTAAACAGGATCTAGCTATTTAGTGAGTACACTGTATATATATACGTAGTTATTATCTTATTTACTTAGTTTATAGTTAGAAAGTACTTGTTAGGTATTATCTATCGTCTAATTTAGACTAAAGGACATGTGTTTTGTTATGTGTTTAAACTAGATGGACAACCTAGTGATCATATATCATGGAGGCACCATTGAAAGCTATCGCTATGGATATATTGAGTTTGTTGACATGCAAAGCATGTCTGTGCTATTCAATGATAGGCCTTCATTTAGTGAGATGGTTGCAAGAGCTCAGGAGGAGTTGCATTGCCTTGGAGATGATGATGTTGACATTGCAGTTGAGGGTGTACTGCACCTAGGTTCTCCTTCTAACATTCTCAGGCAAATGATCCCAATTGGGTGTACGGGTCAGTAGAAGAACTATGTGAGATCGGCTATGAAGAGCCAACTGTAATGTTTGGAAGTGGTTGTGCATCGGATGTTAGTTGATCCCATCCCTCATGGGGTTTCCCCACCAATGGGTCAGCAGACACACTTTGACCCTCCCGTCCTAGAACTTGATATGGATGTGGAGGTTATACCTACGGTTCCCGATGCTCAATCTACCTCTAATGAGCTAGTTGGAGATGCTTGTCAGACTCATGATGTTGTGGCAGATCCTCCTCATGAGATCTGTTTGACATAGAATCATCCGAGTAAGTGTCTTATCCACATGGTTATTGGGAGCTTACCCCCTTCCTTACATCTATTTTTTCATTTTCCTCATTTCTCTACTTATATTGCAGGAGACATTCCTGATAATGTGGATGTGCCCCCTGCTGCTGTGCAAGTGCACTGTGGAGGTGGATTCTGAGGCTCCAATAGTGTTTAAATTATGAATGATTCAGAGCCATATGAGATGGCAAGAGCTCTTGATTCTGATGATGATCACCCTATGGGAGAGCTGATAGAGAGTGATGTTGAGATGCTGAGGCATATCTTTCCCGGCCACCATAATCCAAGAGTTTGCGAGTTCAGCGATCTTGCTCATTCTGATCAGACGTGTGCAGAAGGACGTGATGATGAGCTCCTAGAAGCTCCTAAGGCTGGCCCTAACATGGTAATTGAGAAGGGTAGGGTATTTAAGGACCTCCCTGCATTGAAGAGGTGGTTGCATGCATTTACAGTGATACGAAAGAGACCTTACAAGGTCTTACATTCATATACAAAGCGCTGTTACATAGTTGTGTGTGACAAGGAATGCTGCCTCACTGACTGGGACTAGACGGCTCAGTACAGCTAGGGCTCTGTAGTGTTGGGTTTTCTTTACAGCAGCTTTGTGAGGCGTGTTGTTGGACTTCATCCTCATCGTCACTTGGTGGATGCGTGTACCTGCTCTAGTTGTGGATGTGGGCTCGTCTACTAGTTGGCCGTCCTATGGTTCTAGCTCATCGTGAGTGGTTCACAGGTCAGCCTCCTCATCAACAGCCGAGGTGGGCGTACCTTTGGGACTAGGTTACGGTTCCACACGCGAGGTTAGAGTGGGCGTACATTGAGTTCACGAATGAGCTAGACACGCTCACGACGTCTAGTGTAAGTAAATTTTATTTTCTATGCTAGTTTGAAATGGTTTAGTATAGCATCTAACATCTTGTTTGGACATGTTGCAGGTGTCGTGGGAGTCGTATGATGGAGAGGGGGCACTTCCTTTTCAGTTGAGCAACATGTGTGGGTGCGACAACAACTTCTATAGGATGAGGTGCCCTCTAATCTATTTCTATGCTGTCGAGTTCCACCTGCCAGATAGAATTGCACGCCAATTTGGAGTGAGATAGCTTTGGTCAACGACTCCGTTCTCGACTAGCGTTGACTTACACAAGTAAGTGTTTTGCTATTTCAATTGTCTCATGAAGGTCCATTTCCATTAATTCCTATATAAGATGAAGTAATGATGACATACATGCACTTTTAATATGGTGACATGTACATGGATTGAGAAACTAACATCGTACGTGATGTGCAGGTTGGATCGTCAGAAGAATAGGAAGATTTTTGATTGGGAGAAGCACCACCAGTACTACATTGAACAATGGGAGCTGCTGCACGACAACGTGGATGAGAACAACGAGCCGCACACGAACCGTGAGTATAGGCGCTACCAAGCTTGGTACCAACGTGCAACATGTTGTAGCTGAGGCTACAATGGACAGAAGATGACTATGCCAACATCAAGTCCTCCGACAATGAAGACACGGCGTACGACCAAACTACTCATGTAGGAAGGCAGGATCAATCTTGGACAGAGTGGTAAGTCAATTACCTTATTTTTCTATGTTAAGTTGCATACCAATCATTTAGCTAGGTTTCCTTATCATTGGTGCACCTTTGAGGCGTAGCATCCTTATAATTAATTTAATCATGCAACATAATCATGCCTTCAGAAGAGGACTGGATGGAGTTTGATTTCTTCCATTCTTTAGAGAATCCATTCTATTCATAAATCAATCATTTAGCTAGGTTTCCTTATCATTGGTCTGGATGCAAAAAAAATTGAACAGGCCTACTACTAGCAGTAGATGTCAATTAGCTAGGTGTTTTGAAGACAATTCAGTACAACAGATGGAGTTGAGGAACTGGTCAGGAATTAACTAGTACTCCGTACTAGATTAGTAGTGTCCTCATTTTTTAATGTTCACCACAATCTTACTGAGAACTTTGTTGCAGGGCAATACCCTCAAATGCTCGATTGAAGACATTGAGCGCTTTCGTTTGAGAGTTAGGGACGACGACACGCGCAGCTTCCTAGACGTAAGATTCAAAATATTCTTTCAAATATATTATTAATACGTTAAATTCTTTCAGTTAACATAATTTTGTACAACAGAGACTGTCACATCGGCTACGCTGTGTGGCTGGTCGTTGTGGCTGTAGGACATCCACAATGCAAGACGTGCACGTTCCTTCCATAGGCTTAGGTTCGTCTAGCCAAGTACCTATAGGGTCCATAGGCATTGTGGATGAGGACGAGGATGAGGACGACAATGAGGAGGACTTGAGGCATGAGGAGCTTGGCCCATCTCAGCTCTAGGATGCTCCCTCGACTCAACCTACATAGTCTTCAGGCACTAGGCGACATCGTCCACCGGACCCTTACACTCCAGGCACCGACGCTCTTGGTCACAAGGGTAAGGGTAAGACTAGGAGGCAATGAGGGTTTGTGGTAGATGTTATTATGTACTATTATGGACTTTGTGGACTGTATGGACTATTATTATCGAATATAAACTACTATTTACTATAATTATGGACTGTGTGGACTATTAATATGCTCATGTGTATGGTTTTAGATGAATGTGGCATATATTTGTATGTTTGAACATGTTGTATTGAGGTTTAATATTCATCTCATATTTGTGCATGGATTGCATAAAAAATAGGGAAATTATGCCAAATTTTTCTGCCTAAAGTATGTATTAATCAGCGGCATTAGTTTTACCGGTTCAAAATAGTGATTGAAGTCTGGAATCGAATAGGCTTTTCAGTCATGGAATCTAGGGGAAATAGCCTTTATAGTGATTTGTCATGTCACTGTCAAATAGACTTTTCAGTGTTCTTCGAAATAGTGATTTAAGTCTGAAATCGAATAGGCTTTTCAGTCATGGAATCTAGGCTCTCAATTGTCCTACGATGTAGGCTTTTCAGTGATTCTTAGTAGACTTTCCAGGAGCATTTAAAGCACAACACAACGGCTAGCAAACCTACCTCTGCCTATATATATGCATTCTAGGATGCATTGCTAAACAAAAGGAAAACCAAACTAGTATTTGGTTTCGTTGTAGTAGGAATGTCTAGAGGGTCTTCTAGAGGGAAGGGTTTTGGGAGTGGGAGAGGAAAGGGGCAGACGAAGAGAACTCCCATTGTGTGGGAGGGGTCTATTGGACCTGATTTCTTTGAGGAACCAGTCTATCAACTCCCCCCCCCCAGAGCAAGAGTGATTTCACTAAAGAGTGCCCTCTCAGAGGATACGAAAACAGAAAGAAAGATTGGCCAAAATACATGCATGGTGATGACTGCTTAGTGCAGATGTTCACCGAGGGGATCGACGGAGGTTGTCGCTTCTTCAAATGCCCGCGAGCATGGGTAATTGCTATTACATTTTGTTTGTTAAATATGTTTCTCAAATACCCTTACCACTCACAGGACATACTTATTGTAGTCTTCTGAGTCCGAAGAAAACTATGGGTTCACTAGGTGGGTTGATCCTCGACCAATTTATCTGCATCAGCAGTACATCTACTACCTGTAGGACTAAATCTTTGATCTACAAAGGGAAGTTAGCAGCGGGTACAAGGAAGATGAAGATGACAACAACAACAATGGTGCAAGTTCATAGGAGGCACTCTGCAATGATCCATATTGCACCTGCCCTAATCACAAGAACAAGGGGCCTCCGTCGTCACCCCCACCACCACCACCACCAACAATGGGAGGCTACTGTGGAGAAGGTGCAACACAATTTGCTATGTGGCCACACTACTAGGATGACCCTATCTTATTCGCATGGCACATCCATGTGTTTGTTGTTTGGTTTAATTACCTAAGGCATGTTAGGTTTAGTCGAAGGAACTATGTACCCTTATTTGGTACATGTTCTCACATGCCATTTCTTATGCTTGTTGTTCACTTCAATTACCTAAGGCATGTTAGGTTTAGTTTAGGACCTCTATACCCTAGTTCGGTGCATGTTCTCACATGTCATTTCATGTGTTTTGTGTGTTGAATAATACAATGCCCTACGTCGTTAGGTTTTGTTTGCAACACGTGATCGCATTTCACTACGTCCGTAATATTAAACTAAATATTATGACCACAAATAATGAAAACAACTATATAATGAAAAGTCCAATACTATGGCACATTAAACAACACAATAATACTAGAAGTACGTGCCGACAAACTAAATAACGTAGTACATGACCTAAGCATGCCCATACTTAAAGTGCATTACATGACAACAATGAAAAGTCCAATAGTAGACAACATTGTTCATGAATGAACCATAGAACTAGCAAGTAATGGAGACTACTGAGTGCAACGAGGCCACTTTTCCTTCCTCAGGGCATCGGGATTCTCCTCCATCGCTGCTTTCGCTCAGTGTGCGTGCTCAAGCTTCTTCTCCCTCTCCTCCCTATACACAGCAACACACCTCCTTTCCTCCTCTTCCTTGTGCTCCTTTTTTGTAGCCTCCTCTTCGCGTCTCTTCTCCATCATCTCCTTGTCCTCTACCTCCCACCTCAAAAGTTCCTATATCCATTCCTTGTCTTTAGGCTTGATCTCAGTGTTGATCCACTGCTCAAAATCATAGAGTGGTGGAGGGGTCTACAACAAATGCAATTGTTACAAAATAAAAAAAATCATGCAAGATGTCATATGACACAAAATAATTATTACACAACATCAATTCCTCACCATCTTGTTAATGCGGCGCTGACGAAGTGTAGGCACAAACGTGTAACACCCTTGGTGTTACACTGTAAATCTTTTGCTAAACATGTCATGAGCATCATGGTTAGGTGTTAATGCATGTGATATAGTATGTAGATCAAATTTTGTCACTCGAAACGATCGACGAAAACATGAAACGAAAGTTACATTTCAATGTCGCGTTACACCACTTAGGGTTTTAAACTATTTTTTATTGAACAAGAATACTATAGAATGCATATGCAGAATTTTAATAAAGTTTGTAGTACAAACCATGTAGGTGATGATGAAATACTTAAGGTTGCGAAAGGAATGCACTAGCTAGCATTCCGGATAGCTCGGAAATTGAATTCGACGCGAATCCGATCGAGACTTAGTCGAATTTCCTAAGTCAGAAAACACTTTGACGAAGCTAAGTTTGGCAATTTTTATAGGAGAATAGGGTTAAGTAGTGGTAGGGTCTTAGGGCTTGTTTTAGTAGCCTAACATGCCATCTCGAGTGTAAAATAGGTGGTTTAGCAATTGAAGCATCGAGTTGGATTTTTGGGGCGCTTTACAAATCGTGCATGGCACGTTACCGTCAGTTTCAGCGTCTGGGCATGGTCACCATGCCTTGGCCCAGTGTCACCATTCGTCCACGCATGCACACACGCCCACCACCATGTGGGCTCTGTGCCCATGCATGTGACTCACACACGCACTCACACGCACACCGCGCTCGGCGAGACGCTGGGGGCCGACGAGCCTAGCCGCTCTGCCATCATTGTTGTCATCGTGGGCCCGATGCCCGAGCCGGTCTACTACCATCTACCTCACTATGTCCTCACACTATTGCTAGTCATGGTCATGATTGCTGGGTCACCCACGTGTGCCTGCACCGCTTGCGCCGCGTCTGCCTGAGCCACTACACTAGCACATGGCCATGTCGCCATTGGCTTGCCATTTAAGGTGCTGTGGCCGCATGAGCCATGTCGACTTGTTTGCGCATGTGTAACCTTCCTTGTGTGCCCTTGTCCATTTTGTTTGAGGGGCAAGCATCGCTCTGTGCCCTCGGTCACCTCTACCTTTAATGGCGCCACACCAGCGTCATCGAGCCGTGCCGAGGCTAGCTCACAGCGCTGGTCTAATCTGAGTAATTGCATGCGCTAGATGATTGAGTAGGAACCTAGCTATGCGCTGAACACTCCCACTACTACTGACAGCTGATGTTGAGCCCCAATTTGAAGTTTCCTTCACCGTCAGCCATCTTAAGACCCCACGGCAGCGCCTGTCCAATTCACCTCGCACCGTCCACCTCCATTCAATTCATCGACACTATGTCTTCGCCTTGTTCCCCACTATCTCATGTGCACCCCTAATTGCCCTGCTACTGCCTACCAAGTGTCACTAACACAGTCACGCCATCGCGGTCGTCGTTGTGTTTGCCGTGCGCACATGGCCGAACTTACTCGGCCCGTCTCCGGTCAATCCATCATGTCTGGTAGGTTCTGGGTGAGTTGCCGATGCCCAACCTCTAGTCCTATCATTTTGGTTGCACCTTGTCTCATGGGAACATGACCACCGCCATTGCAGGAGGTCCACCACCATGGAGGGAGCTTGGGAAAGCATCTCCGTTCACCACTTCACCGCCCACCACTTTGAGTTGGTGTCTAGGTGAGCATCAGCTCACTACTAGGGCGGGGAGGGGCTGGTCTAGCCAGCGTGACCGCTCGGTGCCAACGCCGCTGCGCCGATGCGTGTGTGGGTCCCCAGGGGACCCAGTCGTGGTAAAGAAGGAAAGGGGGAGGGGCGTATTTGTAAGGTAGTAAAGCGAGGATGTTTTAGCAAATGTACCGGCACGCGCGGGCCTCCTCGTCGCGGGCCGTCGTCTGTGTTGGGCTGCGCTGGTGTGTTGTAGTGTGCGTGCACACGAGGCATCAAAATGGGTCGAAGGCATTTCCAGTCATCTGGTCATCACTCTCGGGGTGCTTAGTGTCACTATAAGATAAGCGCCTCCGTAAGTGCGTTATTTCGCGTGATTCTACCACAGTTGGCACCAGAGCCAATAATGAGTTTACAAGTTTCAGCACTCTTTTTCCAAAACCTAAAAATTTGACCAACAAAAGTGTTCAAAAAGTAGGATGCGATAGAATTATGTAAATAAGTATAAGCCCTAGCAATATGGTCTATCTAGGATAGCGGCACTAGTTTTATCTAATCAGTTTTATATAGGTACACTAACTTACGCTGCGTAAGAATCATTAGCAAAGCAGAAAGTGAGTGTGCGATGTGCGAAAAATTTGCGAATGACCCTATATTCCGGCTTGAGTGAACGTATAGGCCGATGCATGCATCATCATAAAAGAAAATTTTGCTTAAACTAAATTTGCCCCCTACACGTATAAATTAAATTAGTGAAGTGGTAGGATAACTAAAAGAATGCTTTAATAAATGTCTTGCCATTTCTATAATCTCTTATTCCTGATCTGGAGGGTGGTCCTAAATGGTTGGTTTCTATCTGTTATAGATGAACCTGAGGTCCAGTCGCAGGAGTACTAGTGCCGGAGCGGGCCACGGCCTTGGCGAAGGGCAGGGTGAAAGTGGCCAGGGCAATGAGCACGGCAATGGGGAGAGCCATGAGGCTCCACTTCTGGCTCCTCCTCCTCTACCACCGCCACCTCCGATGACTCATGCAGAGATGATGGCAGAGATGTTGGCTGCTCATCGCGAGTCAGCCCATGCCATGGAGCTACTAGCACAGGCTATCGGTGGCTTCACCCATGGAGGCCACGGGGGCAATGGTGGGAACAGGGGTGATGTCCGTGGTCCTGAGGGACCCTGCTCATATCAGGATTTCTTAAAGACGCACCTACCTATGTTCACGCTGACGACTGAGCCTCTGGATGCAGAGCATTGGCTTCGCATTCTAGAGCAAAAGTTTCTGTTGCTCACCATAACTGATGAGCAAAAGGTGCGCTTTGTAGCGCAATAGTTGTTGGGATCCGCAAGTGCATGGTGGGATACCTTCAATGCCATGGAGCCGGCAGATCACCAGGTGACCTGGCAGGAGTTCACTGCGACCTACAGAGAGTATTATATTCCTGTTGGTGTTCTAAATAGAAAGTTGACAAAGTTTCTAGACCTTCAGCAAGGGGGCATGTCCGTGATGGACTATGTCAACAAGTTTAACCACTTGTCATAGTATGCTGGGACTCATGTTGATACAGATGAGAAGAAGAGGGATCACTTCTATCATGGCCTCTCTTGTAGCCTATAGAAGGAGTTATATACTGGGAACTATCAGACCTTTGGGGCGATGATGAATGCTGCTATTGCCATGAAGGGCTCGTAGCGTGACTCTTAGGCAGAATGGAAGCGCAAGCGGGTGGCTACTAGGTCTTCTAGTCACCCCTAGGCGTAGAAGGTGCAGGTCGTTAGGCAGGTGCCCTATCAGTCATCGAGTGGGCATTTGTTTTGATAGCATCAGCAGACCTTTCAGGCACCTTCCACTCAGTACTGTACACCTACTCAGTAGGTGCAACATCAGTAGCCCTAGGGATAGTAGGTCCCACCTTGTCTGGGACTAGGGAACAAGCCTGGAGCTTGTTTCAAGTGTGGCAAAGAAGGCCACTATGTCTGGGAGTGTCCGCAAAACTAGCTGGCTCAGTCTGCTCAGCCTTCAGCCAACTCTAAGCTAATCAAGCGGACAGTTATCAAGAAGAAAGAGCTAGTGAGCCGATTTGGATAGGTTAATTTCACAAAGGCTGAGAAAATATTGCAAAATGAACCAGTGAAGGCTGGTATATTCACCATTCATTCCCATCTAGCTTATGTGTTGTTTGATTCTGGTGCATCACATTCATTCATGAGCATGAGATTTGCACACTGGCACAATATACCTCTTATGGATATACCTTTCACCTATAGAATCAGTACTCTAAGTGTGCAGTTGTGCGTTAATACTTAGACAACCATAGTGGGCTTAGTATTAGCCACTTATACTTATCATCTCTAGTTCATGGTACTGTCTGGGCAAGGCATTGATGCAATTCTAGGAATGAACTAGTTGTGGGTATATGGGGTAGTCTTAGATCTGAAGCATAGAGTTGTTGAGTTATGGCTTCCTTCTTCTGAGGATAGGATGTCTCTTCATATGCCCTCAGATCTAGCCTTACCTGTTGCTACTCATGCTAAAGCTTCTCCTGATCTTGCCTCTATTCCTGTGGTATGTGAGTTTCCAGATATTTTTCCTGAAGATCTACTTGGGCTACCACTGGAGAGAGATGTGGAGTTCTCCATTGAGTTAGAGCCTAGCACTACTCCTATCTCCCGACGTCCATACCGCATGGCCCTGAAGGAATTGACTGAAATGAAGAAATAGTTAGAAGAGTTGTTGGAAAAGGGATTCATCTGTCCTACCTCTTCACCATGGGGTTGTCCAGCCATTTTTATGAATAAGAAGGATAGCACTCTTTGGATGTGTGTGGATTATCGCCCTATCAATGCTGTAACCATTACGAACAAGTATCATTTACCGTGTATTGATACTTTGTTCGATCAACTAGCTGGTGCCAAGGTGTTCTCCAAGATTGATCTCCATTCAGGCTATCATCAAATCAAGATTAGACCATAAGATATACCAAAGACAACTTTTTCTACTAGGTATGGTTTGTATGAATACCTAGTCATGTCTTTTAGTCTTATCAACGCTCCTACCTTCTTCATGTACCTGATAAATTCAGTCTTTATGCCAGAGTAGGACAAATTTGTGGTGGTATTCAGTGATGATATCTTGATATATTCCAAGAACAAGGAAGAGCATGCCCAACACCTTCGGATAGTACTGACTCAATTGAGGGAACACAAGTTGTATGCTAAATTCAGCAAGTGTGAATTTTGGTTAGATCGAGTGCAGTTTTTGGGGCATGTTCTGACACCGGAGGGTATTTCTGTAGATCCAAGCAAGGTGCAAGATGTGCTAAATTGGAATTCTCCCAAGTTAGTGCATCAGATTCATCAGTTCCTTGGTCTTGCTGGATATTATCGGTGCTTTATCCTGGATTTCTCTAAGATAGCTCAGCTGATGACCAAGCTACTCTAGAAAGATGCCAAGTTTGTTTAGAGCCCGACTTATGAAGAAACCTTCCAAGCTTTGAAGAACCTTCTTACCACTGCTCCTGTCCTAGCCCAACTAGATATCGACAGACCTTTTGATGTATATTGTGATGCCTCAAAGATGGGGTTGGGATGTGTGCTTATGCAGGATGGGCGTGTGATAGCTTATGCTTCGCGCCAACTAAAAAAGCACGAAGTGAATTACCCCACCCCTGATTTAGAGCTAACTGTTGTGGTCCACACTCTAAAAATTTGGAGGCATTATTTGTTGGGCAATAAAGTACATATTTTTATAGATCATAAGAGCCTCAAATATATCTTCACTCAGTCTGGGTTAAATATGAGGCAAAGGAGATGGTTGGAATTGATCAAGGATTATAACTTGGAGGTACATTACCACCCTAGAAAGGCCAATGTGGTGGCTGATGCATTGAGCCGGAAGTCATATCAGGTTGAAGAAACACTTTTGTCTCTCAATCATGCTGAGGTGCTGTCTCACATTGCCTTAGTTTCAGAATTACTTGAGCATATTATTATGGAGCAAAGGCAAGACACCTTAGAAATTCCTCACGTCAAGAAATTGATTGCCGAAGGGCGTGATCCTCAGTTTAGTATTGATGAGCATGGTGTAGTGAGGTACAAGGACAAATTGGTGGTTCCATCAAATGAGGAGCTGAGAAGGAAGATTTTGAATGAAGCTCACCATTCCAAATTGTCTATTCATCCTAGTAGTAATAAGATGTACCATGATTTGTGCCACTTGTATTTGTAGTCCAACATGAAGCAGGACATCACCAAGTACATCACGGAGTGCGAAACTTATGGGAGAATTAAGGTAGACCACATGCATACCCTAGGATATTTGCAGCCCTTGCCCATTCCTATTTGGAAATGGAAAGATATTTCCATGGATTTTGTTGTTGGTTTATCCCGCACATCCAAGGGCTATGACTCTATTTGGGTCATTGTGGATTGTCTCACTAAGTCTACTCATTTTCTTCCAGTGGACACTAGATATATAGCCAAGAAGTATGCTCAGATATATGTTGACTAGGTTATGACCCTACACAGAGTTCTCCTTACTATCATCTCTGATAGAGAGTCAGTTTTTGTCTCTTGTTTCTAGGAGCAACTATAGCAATGTCTTGGTACTCGTCTCCTCAGAAGCTTAGCTTATCATCCACAAACTGATGGCCAAACTGAAAGGGTGAACCAGGTACTCGAGGATATGTTGAGAGCTTGTGCTAGTTCTTTTTCTGAAAAGTGGGATGAATGCCTAAAGTTAGCCGAGTTTTCTTAGAATAATAGCTATCAAGAGAGCATTCGTATGGCACCATTTGAAGCTCTGTATGGAAATAAATGTAGGACACCACTTAACTAGGTTGAAGTGGGAGACTGCGGATATTTTGGGCCTAATTTCATCAAAGAAGCTCGAGAGCAAGTCAGCATTATTCAGAGTCACTTGAAGGCAGCTCAGAGCCGACAGAAAGTGTATGTGGACAAGCGAAGAAGGCCTTTGTAGTTTGCAGTTGGGGATTATGTGTACCTCAAGGTGTCTCCTATGAGAGGGGTGCATCAGTTTGGTGTCCATGGCAAGCTAGCCCCTCGATATGTGTGTCCTTAAAAGGTTTTGGAACAGTGTGGCCCAGTTGCTTATCATCTCTAGCAACTAGATATTTGTATCGTAATTGAAGAAATGTTTGCGGGTCCCTGATGAAGCTATGGAAATTGAAGGACTTCCTCTCTAGCCTGACTTAACATATATTGAGCACCCTGTCAAGATCTTGGATGAAAAGGAAAGAGTGACAAGGAACAATGTGGTGAAATTCTACGAGGTTTAGTGGCAAAACCACTCGAAGGAGGAAGCCACATGGGAGCAGGAAAGCTATATATTGAAGCATTACCCCCATCTTCTTTTTGGCCCATTGAGGTAGTTGTTACATTGAAATGTAATTCTTATCTCTTTTCCCATACTAGGCACATGAAATCTCAAGACGAGATTTTGTTTTAGGGGGGGTAGATTTGTAACACCCTCAGTGTTACACTATAAATCTTTTACTAAAATAGGTCATGAGCATCATGGTTAGGTGTTAATGCATGTGATATAGTATGTAGATCAATTTCTATCACTCGAAACGATTGACAAAAACGCAAAATGAAAGTTACATTTCAATGTCGCGTTACATCACTTAGGGTTTTAAACTAATTTTTATTTAGCAAGAATACTATAGAATGCATATGCGGAATTTTAATAAAGTTTATAGTACAAACCATGTAGGTGATGATGAAATACTTGAGGTCGTAAAAGGAATGCACTAGCTAGCATACCGGATAGCTTGGAAATTGAATTTGACGCGAATCTGATCGAGACTTAGTCGAATTTCCTAAGTCAAAAAATGCTTTGACGAAGCTAAGTTTGGCAATTTTTGTAGGAGAATCGGGTTAAGTAGTGGTAGGGTCTTAGGGCTTGGTTTAGTAGCCTAACATGCCATCTCGAGTGTAAAATAGGTGGTTTAGCAATTGAAGCATCAAGTTGGATTTTTAGGGCACTTTAAAAATCGTGCGTGGCACGTTACTGCCGGTTTTAGCGTCTGGGCGTGGTCACTGTGCCTCGGCCTGGTGTCATCGCTCATCCACACATGCACACACATGCATCGCTACGTAGGCTCCACGCCCATGCACGCAACTCACGCACGCACTCACGCGCATGCCACGCTCGGTGGGACGCTGGGGGTCAGTGAGCCTGGCCGCTCTGCCACCGCCGCTGTCGTCGTGGGCCCAATGCCCTAGCTGGTCCACTATCATCTGCCTCGCTATGTCCTCAGGCTATTGCTAGTCGTGGTCATGATTACTGGGTCACCCACGTGCGCCTGCACCGCTCGCGTTGCATCCGCCTGAGCTGCTGCACCGGCACATGGCCATGTCGCTGTCGGCTTGCCATTTAAGGCACTATGGCCGCACGAGCTGTGCTGACTCGTTTGCGCACGTGTAACCTTCCCTATATGCCCTTGTCCATTTTGTTTGAGGGGCAAGCATCGCTCTGTGCCCCTGGTCACCTCTGTCTTTAATGGCACCGCGTCGGCGTCACAGAGCCACGCCAAGGCCAGTTCGAAGCGTCGGTCTAATCCGAGTAATTGCGTGCACCAGAGGATTGAGTAGGAACCTAGCTATGCGCCGAACCCTCCCACTGCTACTGCCAGCCAGTGTCGAGCCCCAATTTGAAGTTTCCTTCGCCGTCGGCCATCTTAAGACCCCACGACAGCACCCGTCCAATTCACCTTGCACCGTCCACCTCCGTTCAATTCATTGGCATTGTGTCTTCACCTTGCTCTCCACTATCCCGTGTGCACCCCTAATTGCCCTGCTACTGCCTTCCTAGCACCGCTGACATAGTTGTGCCACTGCGGCCATCACCGTGTTTGTCGTGCGTGCATGATTGAACTCACTCAGCCCGTCTCTGGTCAAGCCATCACATCTGGTAGGTTCTAGGTGAGTTGCTGATGCCTAGCCTCTAGTCCTATCATTTTGGTTGTGCCTTGTCTCATGGGAACACGACCACCACCACTACAGGAGGTCCGCCATCATGGAGGGAGGTCAGGACAGTGTCTACATTCACCGCTTCACCACCCATCACTTCGAGTTGACGTCTAGGTGAGCATCGGCTCGCTACCAGGGGTAGAGAGGGACTGGTCTAGCTGGCGTGACCACACGGTGCCAGTGCTGTCGTGCTGGTGCACGCATGGGTGCCCGAGGGACCCAGCCATGGTAAAGAAGGAAAGGGGAGGGGCGTATTTGTAAGATAGCTGACTGAAGGAATAGTGTTGTGGGCCTCGGTTGGATTCGGTAGTAAAGCGAGGACGTTTTAGCAAATGTATCGGCGCTCACGGGCCTCCCTGTCGCGGGCCATCGTCCGTGTTGGGCCACGCTGGTGGGTCACAGTGCGCGCATGCATGAGGCGCTAGAGTGGGCCAAGCCGCTCGCGTAGTGGGCTACGCGGGTGGATTCGGTTTTCCTTGTTCTAGTGAATTAATAAATGTTTATTCAATTTAGTTTTGAGCTGATCTTTGTAAAATTATAGTAAATTCTGTAGGCGTCCAAAAATAGTGAAACAAAATTTGTTATGTTCACAAAAATGTTATCTATCTGTTGGTGTAGTTAGTTTACAGATAGTTGTGATAATGATAGATTCATAAATTCACTATAGAAAGCTTAGTATTATTTAGCTTAATATTTGTAGGAATTTTTGTGGCAAATTGGTGATAGCTTTAGCCATGAAATTTTTACAGTAGGCTCATTAGATTATTATGTGTTCACTGTAATTTTTGTAGCCCTAGAGTAGGTTGATAAATAGAATAGCTAGTACTCCTTGTTTTATCATATATAGAGTAAATCGATATTAAGAATAGGGATTCCTTTAGTTGCTAAGTTAATACATGAAATGTTTCATACCTGTTTAGTGGGAATGATGGGTAACGTAGTGTCGATAAAAGATGCTCGCGAGTCCACCATAGGGTATCCCATGATGGTAGATTTGTCATAGAGGTGAGCGAGATCAGGAGCGAGATGGTAATACAAGCACCAAGACACAAGATTTAGACAGGTTCGGCCATTAGTATGACGTAATACATACATCCTGTGTTCTGATGTATTGCATTGAGATGTATGGATCATGGTGTAGATGTATGTATCTTGTCTGCTAGGGGACCCCTACCTCTCCTTATATACTATGGAGGGGCAGGGTTATAAGGAAAGTAGCCTATTTGGTACTATACAATATCTTGTGGTGTACGCCGAGCAGTGCCGTGCACGCCTTGATCTTGTGGGCTGGGCCACCTCTGATGGTGCGGCCTATGTCTTGTCTTGTGCATACCGGGGGCCATACCCCCACAGCTAGTCCTCGAGCCTGACAGTAGGTGATATAGTCATGTGGTGCCAGGGTTAGAAAGTAGAAGACCAGCCGAGCAGGCAGCCAGTCCCTAGGCGTAGCCACAAGATGAGAAAAAGCACATTCACCGCAAGATGAAGTGTGCCCACTTAGTCCCCAAGCCTACTGGAAGATGAAGAATGAATCTTGTAGCAGGGTCAAAGAAAAAGAAGTCTGAAAGCTTACCGACATCGTCTGACATGCACGTATCAAGACCCTAGATGTGCTGCCCAAGATCAGCACCCTAATCCGAACAGCATGGAGCAGCTTGATAGCACATCGATGAGACGTAGCAAGATCTAACTAGCAAGGGAGTCCTCGGTGTCACTGGCTCTGTCTGAGCACCAATGAGTGAGGAGTCCCCAGCGTCGCTGGCGATGACCGAGCAGCAAGAGCGAGGAGTCCCCGGCGTCGCTAGCGATGTCCGAGTACCGAGGAGTCCCCGACATCATTAGCGATGACCGAGCATCGAGGAATCCTCGGCATAGCTAGCGATGTCTGAGCACCGAGGAGTTCCCAGTGAAGCTGGCGAGGTCCAAGCACCGAAAAGCGAGGAGTCCCCGGTGTCGCTGGCGATGACCGAGCATCGAGGAGCGAGGAGTCCTAACGTCGCTGGCCATGTCCGAGCATCGAGGAGCGAGGAGTCCCTGGTGTCGCTGGCGACGACCGAGCACCGAGGAGCAAGGAGTTCCCGATGTCACTGGTAATGTCCGAGCATCGAGGAGCGAGGAGTCATGACATCGCTGGCGATGACCGAGCACCGAGGAGCTAGAAGTCCTGACGTCACTGGTGATGTCCGAGCATCGAGGAGCGAGGAGTCCCTGGTGTCACTAGCGATGACCGAGCACTGAGGAGCAAGGAGTTCCCAATGTCACTGGTAATGTCTGAGCACCGAGGAGTGAGGAGTCATGATGTCGCTAGCGATGACCGAGCACCAAGGAGTGAGGAGTCCCCGACGTCGTTGGTGATGACCGAGCTACAAGGGGCGAGGAGTCCCCAGCGTCGCTGGTGATGTCCGAGCACCGAGGAGGGAGGAGTCCCCGATGTTGCTGGCGATGTCCAAGCACCGAGGAGCAAGGAGTCCCCGACATCACTGGCGATGACCGAGCACCGAGGAGTCCCCGGCGTAGACGGCGATGTCCGAGCACTGAGGAGTCCTCGGCGACGCTGCCGATGTCCGAGCACCGAGGAGGAGTCCCTAGTGTCGCTGGCGATGACCGAGCACCGAGGAGCAAGGAGTTCCTGACGTCACTGGCGATGTTCGAGCACCGAGGAGCGAGGAGTCCCGATGTCGCTGGCAATGACCGAGCACCAAGGAGCGAGGAGTCCCCGGCATCGCTGGCGATGACCGAGCACCAAGGAGCGAGGAGTCCCCAGCGTCGCTGGCGATGTTCGAGCACCGAGGAGTTCCCAGCGAAGCTAGCGAGGTCCGAGCATCGAGGAGTCCCTGGCATAGCTGGCGACATTCGTGCGGTGAAGTGTGCCCACTTACTCCTCGAGCACGAAGAAACCGAGCGCCGAGGAGTCCTCGGTGTAGCTGGCGATGAAGCACGAGCGACGAACAGTCTGGTCAACTGGTCGGCGATGAAGTGAGCATTGAGTAGAAGCGACCGGTGAATAGTCCGATCAACTGGTTGGCGATAGAGTCCATGAACCGAGCGGTCCGACCAGTTGATCGGTGGAGAAGCCTAAGCACCAGGCGATCCGATCACCTGGACGATGATCCTGCAATACAAATATGTAGAACGGGTAGTACATGATGTAAAGATATATGAACTCTAGAGAAAAATAGCATATATAGCTTGGCAATTAGTTGAAGCGAAGATGTATTTAATATAAATCGTCCAAACAGTTAGTGTGTAGCTGAGTCTCTAGCCCTAGCTAGCCTATTAACCATAACGCGGAGCGTGGAGCCCGTGCACATATAGGAGGAACAAGCATCACTAAGGAGCCGCTGCCGACCACCCATAACACAGAGGGCAGACGCTCGTGCACGTGTAGGGAGGAGCCAGAGACAGGGCCGTCTCTGGAGGCGTCCGAGCGTCAACAGGACTGTTCGGGGGTTCGGAAAATCATTTGGAGAGCAAACATGGAGAAAACAGTTCGGAGAAACATTGCGGTGATATATGAAGACTGGATAATATTTAGAAAAATATTAAAACATGACTTAGCTTTAGACAAAAAGTCTGGTCGGCGACATATGGCGTTATCTGGTCGGCGACGTGGGCAGCTCGCTTGTTGGCTGGAACAGAGTTGATCTAGTGTTGGAGTAGGACGGACGTAGTCGGAGCTTGGCAGTGTCAGTTCGCGTATGAAGACGTGCAGTCGATTTGGAGTTGTGGCCATGTGTCACCGGCCGCTGGCAACAACTTCATTCATGTTAGGATATGGCTTCAACTCGAGTCGGTGATGCTTTTTGTCTTCTGCATGGAGTCGACGCGTAGTCTTGATTGGATCTTTTGAATATGGTCGTAGTCATAGGAGCAGTTCTGTGCATGTATACGCACATACATGAGCACATGCAAGTCAATTTGCATGGCCGATGCTTATTGCCTCCGTCGGTGATTGCCTAGGCCCCTTCCTTGGCCGCACGCTCGTATGCATGGTGTTGTAGATGCATGTGGTCATCGTTGTTGCAAGATTGGATCAAATCCAAAACCGATGCTTGTTGAAGCGGTTAGTCACGAAGACCTTCCTTTTCTTTTGTCGATCTCATGATTCGGTGTTGGCTTCGGAAATAATCCAGGAGAGCTGGGATTTGATCGGTCAAGCCGCGGGTTGCCACCGTAGTAGATTGATTCCGTCGCAGAGTGATATCGAGCCTGTCAGGCTACTGAAGTATGCCGCCGCAGGAAGTCAGGTTGCCACGAGCGGCGTCGATCTTGAGATCCCATCTGGCCTGCCATGGATCAAGCGCACACCCCTACCTGGCGCGCTAACTATCGACAAAAGATGCTCGGCAGTCCACCAATGGGTATCCCACGATGGTAGATTTGTCATAGATGTGAGTGAGATGGTAATACAAGCACCAAGACACAAGATTTAGACAGGTTCGGCCATCAGTATGACGTAATACCTACATCTTGTGTTCTGATATATTGCATTGAGATGTATGGATTGTGGTGTAGATGTATGTATCTTGTCCGCTAGGGGACCCTTGCCTCTCCTTATATACTATGGAGGGGTAGGGTTATAAGGAAAGTAGCCTATTTGGTACTATACAATATCTTGCGGTGCACGCTGAGAAGCGCCATGCACGCCTTGATCTTGTGGGCTGGACCACCTCTGATGGTGCGGCCCATGTCTTGTCTTATGGATACCGAGGGCCATACCCCCACATGTAGCGTCTTAGTCGGTAGAGCTAGTTTAGTAGCTTGACATATGTATTTTATTTTAAGAGTTGCTGTTGCCGTATTACTAAGTGTTGCATCATCATTTCGTGCATGTAGATAACAAATTGGTAGAGTTCATTCCTGCGGGCGAACAGGAGTTCGAGGAGATCATTGAGGAGTACGAGGAAGAGATTCTTGTACAGGAGGAAGCCCTAGAGCCGTTTGTTGCTAACTTTGTTGACACCCCGCCTACCCAAGGCAAGCCCCAGTGCATAACCCTTATTTTGAATGAACACTGAATATATATATGATGTGCATTTATATTATAGGCATTTTATGGAAACTACATGCATAAATATATCTACCTATGAGTTCTACTAGTATAGGTCGAGTAGCTACTATGCTCAGGATTTTGGTAGCATGGGTAACCTGCCGTTACTCATAATAGGTGATAATTATGATCACTCATGATAAAATGATGGAAAGGAAAATGGAGATCGGACAGGGATATGGTTTATGTATTGGTGGGGGTAAGAGGTTGTGTCCTATGGCCAACAGGGCATAGCTTGGTTATACTTTTTCCCTATCTATGTCGGTTAAGGATCAGCCATTGCATTGGGTTCTAGGCAAGTCACAGACTTATTATCCCAAGCGCGTACTTGGGTATGGGCGCAGGGAAGATTTGTTGCTCTCTTGTCGTGGGTTTCGGCTCTTTCTAGACCGACTGATTGAAGGCGGGGATGGTGGAGGTCTAAGCACCACACTGAGTCCGGGACTCAGGAGCGGGGGCTTGGAGTCTAAGTTTGAACGAGGACCTGGACCCCTTGATAGGAGAGTGATGAGTTGGTCCTGCTTATGCCTGGGGTACAAGCGGGGTGTGTGTTTTTGGGGTACCTAGCTGGGCAATTGATTCACGAATGGCCGGATAATCCAGTACGGCTTGTCTTCAGTCTAGCACCGTAGTAAGAACTGAAAGATGAAAGGTGATGAAATAGATCTGATTGCTCAACTTTTGCTTGAAAGTAGGATAGGTGCTTACATAGAATGGCTAGATAATGAATTAATCATGACTGCTAATAATAACATAAATAAGGATTCACTATTAGCATTGCTTTCAGCAAAAGAAACCCAGCAAACCATAAAGCTTAACATATCCTTTGGAGTCAGGAAAGTATTCCCACTAGTCGGATAAGTCTTGCGAGTACATTGTGTACTCATAGTTTATTTACCCCTGTTGCAGGTAATGCTTGAGGAGTAGCCGTTGTGTGAATGATTCTTCTGGTGGGCACAGACGGATCCTTGTTCATTATCGATAGATGTGTATTTTCATTCTGCTGTTTAATATTCCACACTCTAAATAAGAACTCTGGATGTATGAAATGGACTAAGTATTGTAACTCGTTCTCATTATTGGATCATTGGAGAAAAATGTGGATCATTCGGGCACTCCCTTGGGGTGTGTTCGACGGAACCTGTCCGACGTAGCTCACTCTCGGGGTGCTTAGTGTCACTAGAAGACAAGCGCCTCCGTAAGTGCGTTATTTCGGAAGGTTCTGCCATAAAACGTAAAATTAGAACACATCCAATACCTCTGCCTATACGTGTCCTCTTCATCGAACTTGGCTACCTTGCAAGGATCGCCACTAAAGCACATGGGCACTGGAACACCACTGGGCAGAGGCAATGGGTCGAAGGCATTTTTGGTCATCCGGTCATAACTATAATTTAGCAATTTTCGTTCTAAGAACCGAAAGCAATTAACATTAAACTCTACACCTAGGGTTTTTCATTTGATCCACAACAATGAACCCATAACATAACAACGTGCGCTGAGGTTACCTTTGTTTGGTAGCTTTTCCACGCCTTGGCGTCCTATGGTTGTATAATATAAATATTAAAATTGCATGAAACCCTAAGTAATGACGATTCTTAAGTTGAAAAATCTGACTAATATATACCGAATCGATTTGATGGAGCTCCTAAGTACTTAGCTATAGCCTATAGGAGCAAAACGGGTATAACTCCCTTCTTGCCAAATTGTGTCCTCCAAGGATGTGGGGAGCATATGACGCAGCATCACGTTAGCACTGGGCGCAGCATGGTGCTGACCGCCTGGTCTTCGCGGAGGCGCAATGGACGCTTAGGGCCAGTGAGAAGGGAAGTTAGAAAGGGATCGAGAAACTTGTTCCCGTTCATTTGAAGGATAGAGGAGAGATTTTGAGGGATCGGGAAAAATTTGGAGGGAAAGGGAATTTTTTTAGACGAAATAAGAATTATATTAGATTATAGTTGGGTATATTATCACGTTACAATCACTCTAGAATACACTACATATATCCATAAACTGATTTTCATCTAAATTGTACCCACGCTGTAAATAGCTCCAAATCTCAAATCCAAACATGTATGACGCTTCGTATGGATGACCACACTAACAGACACTCGGCAAAAGACCTAAGAACAGATGACCAATGAACGACGGCCAACATTTATGCAGGCGAAGTTGAGAAACTTCTTTCTTGTGTCTTTCTTCTTCTTCTTTCTACCACCGAAGAATGAGGAAGACTGATCTGAAACTTGTTCTTCCTAGTCCTTCATCGTGGGCAGATCTAACCACAACAAAACGGAGAAGAGACCGAAGAAAATTATTCCATGGCGGCGACATCATCTCCGCCTTGATGTCGCCGTCTGGAAAGAAAAGTCTCCATGTCGTCATGTCAATGAAGTCACTGACGCCATAATTGTCGCCCTCATCTTCAGCAGAGCCGTCATAGAGAAAATGATTCCACCCTGCCCCGTCGTCGTTGCCGTCGCAGGAGAGAAGGAGGATGAGATAAATCCCCAATAATAAAAAACTTGACATGAAGAGACCATAAGCCTAGAGACTCCATCTACTAGAAAAAACTTATTAAAGCGATGGATCCCCACTCCCTCGGACCTCCAGTGAGATGCCGGAGGGGGAAGGGAGGGAGACCAGTGGTGGTGGAAGGCGGAGGCGGCGGCGGCGCTAGGGCGTTGCGAGTGAGAGGGGCGAATCACGTAGCTGGGGCTCGTACATGCTCTTGAAATTTCCTGAGCTTAGGGCGTGTTTGGATGGCTACCACATCTCGCAATTGGAAAGGGAATTCGATGGAGCTCTTTTGTACTTAATTTTCCGTATTGCTAGTTATATGGAAAGAGTGATTGGTTAAGATCTGTTTGATTCAGCCGTGAGTTGTGGATAAGTTAATAATGTAAAATTTAAGCTATAGAAACACTGTTGTGAGCTATATGCTGTGAAAAAGTTGTAAGTTATTTGTTTAAAATCCTCTTTATTTCCTTGAAACAAATGTGAAACATCTCCATTTCCAATTATTTGGAAAAAAGTCAAAATCCAAAAGCAGAGTTAAAGTGCAAAAATTATATATACCACATAAAGGAGTAGTTGCTTTTGAAGAAACAACTTTAAATTCCACCAATTTGGTTGGCTAAGCTCTTTTCGGCAGTCTATTTTTTTTAAAACCAAGCAGCTCTGTAAACTCTGTTTTAGGAAAAAAATGGTTCTCCACGATGGAATTTGTGGAAGGAGTCCTAGCGAGATCCTGAATCAATACCGGCTCCGTTCAGAATCTGAAAAAATTTGTGAGTGAAAAATATTATTTTGGATGAAAAAAAAGGGCACGGGAACGGGGCCACCGTTGTCCGTGGTGAGCAAAGCATGGTTCAATTTGCAAACAAACTCAAGCCCACAGCTTCCAACGGCGACCAACCTTGACCATCGATTTCTCAGTCGACGGTGAGGATAACTGATCGCAGCCACCCTTCGTAACTCGCTAGTCACCTTACCCACTAGCTGTACCCGTGTCCCGGCTTCTTCCAGCCGCCGCCGCCGCGGTACTCGGAAACCCCAAACCCCAACGGGGCCGCCGTCGCGGGAGATGGCGGCGTACCTGAGCATGGGTGAGGCGCACCGCCGCATCGGCGACTACCTCTCTCGCGTGACCAACGCCATCTCCTACTCCGACGGCGCCGCGCTCGCCTCCCTCCTCTCCGTCTCCTCCGCGCCGGCCTCCACCCCGCTCTCCGACGCGCTCGCCGCCTTCCCGGACTTCCCGCGCCTCGCCGGAGACCGCTTCCCCCACCTTGCCGACTTCCTCGTCCCGTTGCTCCGCGCCATCCACTCCCACTCCATCCAGCGCTTTGCCGACGCCTACTCCTCGTTCGAGAAGGCCTCCAAGTTCGTTCCGCATCCTCCCGATTCGGTTCAATCTATTGGAGTTTTCGAGGATGTGACGTGTTTTTTGGTTGCAGCGCGTTCCTGCAGGAGTTTAGGAACTGGGAGACGCCGTGGGCGATGGAGGCGATGCACACGGTGGCGCTCGAGATCAGGCTAATCGCCGAGAAGGTGAGCGGAGGTGGCTGATCTGGGTTTGTAATTTTGTTGGTATTTTGGCTCATGTATTCTGGTTCGTTATCTTGCTGTAGGCAGATAGGGAGCTTGCTACGAATGGAAAGAACCCAGACAAGCTTCAGGCGGCTGGGTCATTCCTGATGAAGGTTTTCGGCACACTAGCGGTACATTATCTTCAAACGATTTGTTCAGTCTTCTTAATGATAATTTGGACTTTTGAGCATCAAATGAATTACCAGGACAGTTGTGAACTGCATTTGTTACTTCTTGTGCTAACCAGCTAAGCTTGAATAGCTGTTGGAATTATAAAGGATAAACTATCATTTGATGCAGTGTCTTACCATTTTCTGATTCATTAAATTATGAGGAATGGCATTGAGGGGGTTATTTTACATAGAAATCTTTCTGGATCAGCAAATATGCCCGTGCGTTGGAACGGGAAAAAAATCCCCGTATGCCCCTATTCCAATAACAAACATGGTCCAGTATTTTTTTTCTTTTATCGTGTACATGAAAAAACCACTTTAATCTTAGAGGAAAACCATCTATTTATGAAGAATCACATGGCAAGTCCAACTTACAAATAAATAATTCGTTGCCCGCACATTGCTATGGTAAAATATTAATTGCAATAGTTTGAACTCGCAGATTTTTTTATTTCTGCCATTATAGTTTCCATTGCATTCAGCATATTATCTCTACACATATTTGCTAGAAATCATAGAATCTTAACTCACTATACTAGCGAACATGCTTGGCGTTGCAACAGGAATATAGCAGCATATAGCTCAAATAGTAAATATCCTTTAGACTTACTACTACCAGGATCAAAACATGCATAACATTAGGCAGGAATAAGAAAGAAGTGACTAGTATCCATAGCCTATCTCAAAGAAGCCAAATGCACATGTCCCAACAATCATTTGTTAGCAACTTATTAGCATAGAGATAGAGATGGTATGGCGTGGAGAGATAGATAGATAGAGATATTTACTTTTACCATAATTTGTGTTGTGATAGCTATTTTCTGCTCAATGTTTCAGGTGAAAGGACCTAAGCGTATTGGAGCACTCTATGTTTCCTGCCAGCTATTCAAAATTTACTTCAGGGTAGGATGATTTTCCTTGTAAAGTTTTGTTCTGGTATATGTAACTTTGTAGTTGGGTTCTAATTGAACATAAGGTAATATATACGATATGTGGAGGATATAAGTAGCAAGTGACTAAGTGTAGTATGTGCACTAGTGCATCTGTTCTGTATTTTTTTTAAGTTAACAAATGCTTGAAACTGATGAAGAAATTATGCAGCTTGGAACGGTAAACCTTTGCCGTAGTGTCATAAGAAGTATCGAAACTGCAAGGAATTTTGATTTTGAAGATTTTCCAGTGAAAGACAAGGTGATCTGAACATAGTTTACAGACATGTTTCCCTCTCAGAGACTTAATCAGTTACATTGACATTTTGTTGCCGCTTGTGATGTTACAGGTCACTTATATGTACTACACTGGGCGGTTGGAGGTGTTTAACGAGAACTTTCTTGTTGTAAGATCTGTCTCTCACACATGTGAACTTATTCATGGTTACAAACTACGATGATTTGAACAACAAAGCAGCAAAACTGCTTACACCAGATTTTGTTTAATTGGATCAGGCAGATCAGAAGCTAACTTATGCTTTGATGCATTGCAATCCTCAAAGCGAGTCAAATTTGAGGTACTTTTATTGCATGGAGTTTTCTGGCTTGTGGTTTGACAGACCTGGTTGTTTAGAGCTTAGACTCTAACTTGTGCTCCATTTTTTAGGAGGATTTTGAAGTTTCTTATCCCTGTAAAGCTTTCTATAGGTGTACTGCCAAAAAGGACTCTCCTGGAGCGGTACAATTTGCTTGAGGTATTTTACTCATACTTTGATTCTTAATTAAGCTGGAATAAGTTCGCATGCGATATATGCTGTAGAATTGAACCGTCCAACTTTTTTCAACCACAAAACCAAGCAAGCACTGTTTGCCTGATCATTTGTTTAGCCTGTTTAGACAGCATTTAAGCGCTATACGGTGGTACACTGTTTCTGTTTAATTGGCTGTTTTATCCTGTTTAAATGCCTGTTTTGTAAATTTAAATGTCTGTTCAGTTCGAATAATGGCTAAACAGTAAGCGACCAACTGTTTAGTGTTGGAAAACACTGTGAGTGGGTTACTCTTCTGTAAGAGGTCGCTTGGCTGGGGCTCCTAGGGCTGGGGGGGTAGGGTTTGGGGAGAGAGGAAAGGGAGGTGGCGCAGAGACAGAGAGGAGAGGGGAGGCGCTGATTAGATTGATTACATCCTCCTTGTATATATAGTCCCTATTGGACTTGTATCCCAAGCAACTACGGGAGATCCTTATAGATTGGATTCTCCATTCCATAACAACCCATACTCTAATATGGTAAACCTCTTAACCTAATCCCTTCCGGGACATGACGGCGGCGTGGGTGACGGCACCCCCTCCTCCTGGCGTGCGCGGCCCTTCTAGGGCGCGCTGGAGCCGGCTGGCGCCCCTCCTTGGGCCTCCCTAGGCCCGTTAGCTCTAGGTTGGGGGCCTCTCATTAGACGTATGACATCTTCACAAGTTACTTAAGTAACATCTTAATCACAAATTGTTTTGTTACATCTGAAGAAATTTACATGTGACAACCTATCAAGTTTGTTTGCTTCATGTTGATGTATCATATTGATTTTACAACAGTTATAGATAGGATAATTTGGTGAGGATTGTGAAAATTCATTTGTACATGACAAATAGTTTAGCCACATATTGGTTAGTGGTTACAGTTTTGAAGAAATCTAAATTTGTTGTTTCTTTGAGAAAGTTTACAAGTATCTGAAGGGTACAACTTTTCTTATTAAGTTTACCCCAACTTTTATGTGGGAGTATTTGAAAGAAGGGATGTGAACCTGTAAGCCCTCTGAGAGTGGAACCTGCTACATGCATTAGGAACAGCCCTTCTCCCATCTACCGTTGTCACCAGTGTTCTACATACTGGTCTACCAGCTGTATACTTGGTTCTAGACAAGCATCAGGTGTCCCTATGATACCCAAAGTATGCTGTGTAACAACTACTAGGTGGGTTGACCTGTCTGAGTACTAGTTAATGATTTTTAGAACCTACTCACTCTGTAGGTCCTTAGTCCTGACTGATTTTATTCACAGCACTATCTATTTATCATCAATCAAAGACAAGCCTTTCTCTTTTCCCTTAGTTGCCACAGTGATGATTGTGCTAGTTTTAAAAACATAACCAGGTCTGTTATCGACTTCAGAGATAAACATGCCAAGTTACGGAAGGGAACACACTGTTTTAGTTTGACATCAAGCTGATTGTTTTGCTTAGTGACTGCTATTTTGAATTCCCTTACTGATCTGCTGGTCGTCTAATTAACAGCTACTACTGTTCTAGTTGATCTCTACTTGCAAGTTTGTTTGATGGAAAAGCTTCGTAGTTGTTACTTTTGCTAAAATATGCCTTTCCATTGTAGGTCTTATTTGGTTTTGTGAACATCTTTGCCTCGTTTTTAATAATGCTATAGTTACTCGTATATGGTGGTCTCCCCTGTTTTTTAGTAGTTATTAAGATTGCACAAGTGGTAATATAACCTTTCAGTATGCAGATGTTGTGACTGCACTAAAGAGAGGAGATCTCAGGCTTCTCAGGCAAGCTCTAGACAAGCATGAAGACCAGTAAGTTGATCTGTTCCTCTCTAAAAATAGTTCCATTCCGTTAGTCATCTCTGATAGCTTATTGTTTTGCAAGATTTTTGAAATCTGGCGTCTACCTTGTATTGGAGAAACTTGAACTTCAAGTCTATCAGAGATTAGTTAAGAAAATGTGAGCACAGAACTGAACCCGTCATTGTCGTACTTTACATTCTATTGTGACTGAACTATTTTTGCCCTGCTATTCGTTCACAGCCATATCATTCAGAGGCAGAAGGAACCAGCCAAAGCACATCAAATTAAGCTAGATGTTGTCGTAAGAGCTCTGAAATGGCTTGAAATCGACATGGATGTGGATGAGGTGCTTTGAGAGTACAATAGTTTATGTTATCTTTTGCATCTTATGTTTCTAATGACGTTTTTAACATAGTTTGTCACCTTGCTATCAGGTGGAGTGCATCATGGCATGCCTCATATACAAGAATCTTATAAAAGGTTACTTTGCTCACAAGAGTAAGGTCCTTGTCCTCAGCAAACAAGACCCCTTCCCCAAGTTGAACGGGAAGCCTGTTTAAACACAATTGTTACTGAGAATCCTGTAATCCGATGAAGTTTTTTTGTTCCGCATACAGAGATGGTTAACATATTAACTGAAACGCCTGCCTGACAGGGACATTTGTATTTAAGTACCCCTGGATGTAACCTGTATCAATGTACCATTATTGCCTTAATGGCCTTCATTTTCTGTACGCTATGTTTATCTATGATGATGTTGCAAGGTGTGCTGGGTCGTTTTTTTTCCCGATCATGTTTAGAAGAGAATTTTTTGTCCGGTAGCCAGATCAGCAAAATGACTTGTCAAAATGTGATCTGGCTTAGAAATGTACATGGATGCATCCGTGCGTTTGTTTCCATTTCAGTCTGGCATTTCAGGGATAGTGCTGTAACAATCAAAATCTCAGGATCTTCTGCAGTGCATTGCAGAGGTTCTGTACTTGCAAAAATATGTAAAGAAATTATCACATAAGGAGTACTGTGAGGAAAAAGGGGAAATACAGTACGTAGCATCAGCAACAATGAGTTTATTTTTACAAGAAAAAAATGTGTTTTTTACAAGGAAAAAAGGAAACTACGTTTGTGCAGCATTGGTACATCCAAAAGCCTCTGCACGATGCAGTTGGTTACCGCTGTACGAACGTCGGTACGTCGTACGTGCACGAGCTGTGTTAGCCTGTCACCCAAATTCTCGCTCGGTACACCTCGGGTACTCTTCGCCCATGCGACATACACAAATACATTCATGGCCATCGCGCATCTACCGTGGCCGCCACTAGTACGTAGTACTACAAAATACACTAACAGCCGCCGTGCGAATGAATGAATGATGATGAATTCGCCCGAGAACAAACAAACAAAAAAAAAGAGCCGTGCAAGAAACTGGGACGCCATCCGCCATGAATTTAGGTGGACCACGAGAACGTGGTACAAGATCATGATGCTAAGCACGCATGTGCGGCGATTGGCTGTAAAAATCCTGATGGAGCTATAACCATCTGGGATGATGTTCCTCATGGGTTGGAGATTTTGGTGTCCGGCTATTTGGCCGAGACTGATGAGTAATGGAAAGCCTTTCCATTTCAAAAAAAAAAAGTGATCATGATGCTAAGCAAGTTTATTAACAACCGTGACTGAGACCGCGTAATGGGAAGTACTGTAGTAACTGTAACAGGATGCATTAGCTATAGCTGCATGATCGGATCTCATCAGATGCCGGATATGATTGGAGCTCTAATTGTCCTACTCCTAGTTTGTAACCTGTCCTTGTTATGCGGTAAATTGCGAGGGCAAAAGTTGTACTCCAAAAAAGAAGGAAACGTAGGAAGATCCAGTGATTTATATTTAATTTGCAAGATCTAGCTAGCACTAGCAGCACAGCAAAGCAAAGAGCAACCCAGGAAATTACAAAGCTTTTCGAAAAGCCGATGAAGTTGATACACCAATAGACCATAGATAGAACAAAACTGATTTAGAAAAAAGGAGGAGGAGAAGAAAAAAAGCAACCAAACTGGAAAGGCATCAGAGTCTTTGTGCGGTCTGTTCAACGTGCGTGACGTGCCGCGCTATGCTGGTTGCTGGCTGTCATTTTGTCAATTCAGACAACTTAGCTTGGATGGATGGATGGACAATATAATTCCTCCGATGTTCCTGCTTCCTAGACAGCTTCATTAGCTAGCATGGCCCCGGTTAAGCTCCTTAAACGCTGGCTTTAATTTATTTATTTCTTTCACACTGCTCAGTGCTCAACGATATATGCCCAGTTCACTTGGCTTATAAGTCATGGCTGAAAGTACGGTTGACTTTTTTTTTGTCGTGAAAGAAAAATATTGTTCGTTGGCGGAAAAAGCACGGCTTATAAGTTAAGCGAACATGACGATAGTAGTGCTGTGTCCTTTCTTGATCCAACAAAAAAACAGCTCTAGTAAACAAATTATCTGAAACAAAACAGCCAGGACACGTATATTCTTTCGCATAAAGAATGCAACTGTCAAATTGATATAGAAAAAAACGGGAATACTATTTCACCCCGACCATTTTTCAGTCACGACCTTTTCGGTATCTGTTTATTTATATAGGTCAACTTTTTATTTCTTAAATTCCCGTCACAGTCTTGAAGTATATTGTAGTCAAAGCGCTGCTAATCCGATCCAGTAGCCGCGCGGATACAAAAGACGAGCACATTGCTAAAGACGAAGCCAACTTGTAACTATCAAAAGCCTCTTTTTAACTTGGCACATGGTTTACAGTACGTGTCAGCGGTAGCACGTTCCGCTTCCGATCCATCACAGAGAGAATATACCATCAGCTACGTACATGTACACAGTTACTTTCTTAATCAGGAGACACGCTCCCTTCACATCTTTACACCAGATGTTCCTGCCCAAGTTTACTTGTGTATTCTTCGTACATTCCCCCCATCACGTACATGTAACATCACCTTTCCCCAGCGTCCACACAAAAAAGTTGTTTACTCGTGCATTGCCCCTCATGAGTATGGTCGTTTATTGTGAAAGTGAAACCACCGTATTGGCGTCGTTCACTTGGCTGAATTTGGCTGAAAAAACACTGTTTCGATTGAATTGTTGTGAGAGAAAAATAATATAAGTTGAAAAAAAAAGCCGAACAAGTCAAAACTTAAGGTCAGCAGAAGGGGGCCAATAACAAGGTGCACGATTAAAGCCTTGTAGCTAGACACAACTTTTGCAAGCACAAACGTATAAGTAAACTGTAAACCCCAAGACAATAGTAGGCAGCAGACCGTATATTTGTTGGGGCTGTGGAGTTGGGTAAGGCATTTGTGTTCATGTCCACGAGCAGTATTTCCTAAAGCAGACATCACGATCCTCGCTTTGCAAGCAAGTCGCAGAAAACAAACGCACTACAGTACCGTAATGCTAAGATTCCTGCGGAATAAAGTGATGCGCCACTTATCACAGGATATACATATCCTGTTAGATTCTTGTTTTCTCTAGAGGTGACAACGTGTATTAAGATACTTGCATCGAGTAAAACTGCACTTACATGCTCTTGGTGGAAAATACTTTTTTTTTGTGGATGTGTTTTTTTTTATAAAGGAAGGATTTTATTAATTCACTGTTATTAATAAAAGTGAATTCGCTTGAGGCTTCTACCTAAACACAAAGTCAAAAGAAAGAAAGCCCGACACTCTAATGGCCGTCAATTCTAAGACTAGATCGTCACCCATGTGCCTAGGAGAAAAATGTTGTAGCCACTTGCATCAATTGTTGCGATGCCTTCAACACCAAAGCCCGTGCGAAGGGCTTTTGGAGGATAACGCATGTGCGTAGCCAATGGATTACCAAAAAACTATATGCAAGGGAGAGTAAACAAGTTTTTTTTTTCTCAAAAACTAAATCATTTATGCATAACCAAATTGACCAACAAGTAGCTGCTGCACCTAATATAATTATAGGTTTGAGATCCTTCTGAAAACCTCGAAGGCAACTCCCAAAGAGATGAGGAATACTAGAGGCTGGGAGAGATTCAACGCAACTTATATGCAACCCCAAATTACCCGTGTGAAGGGTCGAGATGGCGACTAGAGGGGGGGTGAATAGTCTTTTCTAAAACTTAATCGCGTTGGCTAACCGATACAAATGCGGAATTTAAACTAACGGTCTAGCCAAGACTACACCCCACTATATATGTTCACTAGCACCTTGCAAAGATAACAATTATGCAACAAAGGTGCCGGGCTAGCTAGAGCTCTCCTAAACAATTCTAGGAGCAAGGTCACACAAACCTATGCCACTAGTAATTTAAACAACAAGGGAGCTCCTACACATGCTAGTAAGCAAAAGCACAAAGCTAACTAAGCTCACTAGCAATGCTCAATAACAAGGCAACCAATGCCTAATTAGAGAGCGCAAATACTTAGTTACACAAACTAAGCAATGTGACTAACAAGGTTACTAAAACCAAATTAGCCACGCAAGGGAGCTACTTCTATGCTACACAAGCAAGAAGGTAATTAGCAAGCTACACAAGCTATCTAATTACAAGAGCAACTACACAAGCTTAATATGTATAGAAGTAATTGCAAGCTTGTGTAATGGGGATGCAAACCAACGGGAAGAACAAGGTTGACACGATGATTTTTCTCCCGAGGTTCACGTGTTTGCCAACACGCTAGTCCCCGTTGTGTCGACCGCTCACTTGGTGGTTCGGCGGCTAATTAGCATCACCCGCTAAGCCCGCACGTCGGGCGCCGCAAGAACCTACCCCTTGAGTGAGGGTAGCTCAATGACACGCTTTACTAGAGTTGCTCTTCACGACTCCCGCGGGGCGAGCACAATGCCCCTCACAAGCACTTCTCCGGAGCGCCGCACAAGCTTCTTGCGCGCTTCGACGGAGACCACCACCAAGCCGTCTAGGAGGTGGCAACCTCCAAGAGTAACAAGCACCACCGGCTTGCAACTCGATCACCTAGTGCCACTCGATGCAACCTCACGATGCAATCGCACTAGAATCGCTCACTCACACAATCGAATGATCACTATCAAGTATATGTGTGATGGAGGGCTCCTAAGCACTCTCAAGCATGGACACAAAGTCCCCCAAGGTGCTCCACACCAGCCATGGCCGAGGGCCACTTCTATTTATAGCCCCAAGGGCTAAACTAGCCGTTACCCCTTCACTGGGCAACGGTCGGGACGACCGGACGCTCCGGTCGTGTTGACCGGACGCTGGACTTCAGCGTCCGGTCGCCCACAGACGACCACGTGTCCCGGTTCCAACGGTCACTTGACCTGACCGGACGCTCCAGCTTCAACTGACCGGACGCTGAACCCCCAGCGTCCGGTCGTTTCCAGTAAGCTCCCGAGCATGACCGGACGCGTCCGGTCGAATGCGATCGGACGCAGCCAGCGTCCGGTCACACTCCAGCGACTGCTACACTCCACGTCAGTGCGACCGGACGTAGCCTGCCAGCGTCCGGTGCATTCAGATCCAGCGTCCGGTCAGTTGACCGACGCCAGCATCTTCTCTATTTTCTTTACCCTTGCTCAAGTGTGCTAACCACAAGAATTTGCATCCGGCACAATAGAAAATAGACATTCCATTTTCCCGAAAGCGCCGAATCCCGCCTCGCAAGCTCGGCGGGAGGGAGAGAGGGACCCAAAACCCATCTCACCCCTGCAAACACCACCTCCTTTGTAAATGTGCCAACACCACCAAGTGTACACCACAATGTGTATGTGTGTTAGCTTTTCACAATCATTTCTCAAAGGATGTTAGCCACTCAACTTGCCACGCCACTCGATCCTAGCGACAATGCAAAGTTAGATCACTCGAGTGGCACTAGATGACCGATATGCAAACAAGTTTGCCCCTCTTGATAGTACGGCCATCTATCCTAAACCCGGTCATAAACTTCTCTACACACCTATGACCGGTGGAATGAAATGCCCTAGGTTATACCTTTGCCTTGCGCATTCCATTCCATCTCCTCCAATGTCGATGCAACACATGCACCAACACGATCAACAATGATATGATCCACTCCATATCATCACATGATCATATTGGTTCATCGATCTTGACTCTACTTGCTCTTCACCGTTGCCATCGTCCATCGGCGCCAAGTCTTGCTCAAGCTTCACCGCCACGCGGTCCATCACTCCAAAGCCTTCGACTTGCCCTTCACGCTTGCAGCCGGTCCATCAAGCCAAGTCTTGTCTTGATCTTCTCCACCTTGATCACATGACTCAATGTCATGTCTCATGTGCATTTAAGCTCCTTCATCATCACATGTGTGAGCTTTGCAACATCTCCAAGCCATTTTCACCTTCATGGCATATGTTGCTCACACACATGTACCTGTGGACTAATCACCTGTGTATCTCACATAAACACAATTAGTCCACCTAGGTTGTCACTCAATTACCAAAACCAAACAAGGACCTTTCACCGTGTAAATTGGCATTCGAAGAAAAGGTGCTTACTTGTCTCATTCTTATGACAAGCAACACTTCTTACTGTCTTGCCAACTACACTTTGCTAAGTTGTCTTTTGTTAAGATAACTCCCCTTCAAAGGTACCACATAAAAATCTTTATCTTCAGTGGGGTCTTTGTTTTCCAAATCAATTTATTTAAGTTCGAGATGTCTTGATGGATCAAAGCCAAATAACGTGACTTCACCGAGAATTGGCCTTTCGGGTCCAAATTCTAGTGAAACACATCTTGTTTTTTAGTGAGCCTGAGATCAGCATTGCGAGAAAATAGATCATTCTAAGCTGTTAATTTAGAGCCAATCAAATCGTGTCTCCCTAAGAAATTTATCGGCGTTGAACTAAAAACCTCTGCTACTGTTTGTTGTTTGTGTCTAATGATGTTATATAGACAAGGATACTGTTCATTTAGAGGTGAATTTCCAAGCCACTTGTGCACCCAGAACCGTATCTGGGAGCCGTCTTTAATTACAAAGGAGCCAAATCGAAGAAAAACTTGTTTGACCTTCATGAGACTAGCCTAGAAATGTGAATCCCCACTTTTCCAATAGACTTGGGATAGCGGTTTGGAGCCCAAGTACTTGTTTCTAACTATTTCTTGCGAAATCCCATTCGTTGTCAGCAACTTAAACAACCATTTGCTTAGGAGTGCAGTGTTTTTCACCTCCAAATCATAAATTCCTAACCCCCTGTTCCTTAGGTTGACAAAGTATATTCCATTTGGCAAGGCGATACTTCCTTCTTTGATTGTCACTTTGCCAAAAAAAAAACTAGATCTGAAATAATCTAACTTCTTTAGCACTCCTTTTGGGATTGCAAAGAAGGACATCATATACATGAGTAGACTACTTAGAACCGAATTAATCAAGGTTAGTCTTCCCCCGGTCGATAGGTGTTTGCCTCTCCAGCTACTCAATTTCTTCTCAAAACGTTCTTCCACCTTATGCCAATCTGCGTTCCTTAACTTTCTGAACTGAATCGGAATTCCTAAAAAAGTCATACGAAAATTCCCTGATTTGCATCAAAAAGCTCGGTGTACATGTCTTCCTCTTCCTTGGCATCTCCAAAGTAATATATTTCACTCTTATAGAAATTTATTTTAAGACCCGATGTCTGCTCAAAAGCATAAGTAATAGTTTCAAGTCTTGGGCATGTTTTTTTTTTTTTTTTTGATGTGTGAAATGGACGATGAGGAAAAGGATATATGAGGAGGCTGTTACAGGTTGGTGTGAACTGCTGAAACTTTCCAAGCGTATCATTCAGCGTGCATTCTGGCCTGCGATAAAGCTCTGCCCAGCTTTTGGGTTTTGCCTTTGCTGCTGCTGGCTGCTGGCCTGCTGGCCTGCTGCAACCTTTTTCTGTCCAGTCAGTGCCTGCCTGCCGTGCCCATCTGGCATCCGGTTTCAACACATGCCATAATCACCACTCACTGCCGTGCCGTGAATCATCAGTTGATCGGTGACGGACTGACGGTGAGGCTGGAGTATGTAGTGGAGCACCAGCGGTTGCAGTTGCAGCTCCATTTCCACAGATGGAATCTGACGGATCCTCTTCACCTGTTACCTGTGTGCGGCAAGGAGCTACAGTATACGCCATCATGGCATGGGAATCTCTGCTCAACGATGCCCATGCCATGGCTGCAGCTCCCTGTTGTGGGCTTTGATGATGATGCATGCATCAATTGGATGAGTGCTTTGCGTTGGCGCCGAGAACGTAGGGTGATGGATGAGCATCACAAGGCTTCACGCCGGAGTACATCAAGCCAAGTGTTAGAGATGTCTGGTTTCTGTGCGTGGAAAAGATTTTTGTTACCTGTCCGTGTTAAATCAAGTGGTGTGTTTGAGCAGACAGCAGAGTCTGAAACAGGACACATGTGTATTTGCCTATTGGGCGCATACACACAAAAGTTGACTGTGTGAGGAGCCAAGCCAAGAGCCATTCGCCCTGTTCGTCTGGGCTGATTTGGCTTATAAGCCATGACTGAAAGTACTGTTGGCTGGTTTGGTGCGAGAGAAAAACACTGTTCGTTGGTTGATAAGTCATGGCTGATAAGCCAAATACGACGAAGCAAACAGGCTGAATTGTTTGCAAAAGCGACATCTGCTACCAGCCTACCAGCATTACACTGGATGTGAGGATGTCAGCAAATTATAAAGACTGCCCTCCCACCCACCATTAGTGCCGGCAAACACTTTGGTATAGACAAGATTAATACGATGACATGGATTGCCGTTTATTTTAGATAGAAGCAGAGCAGCTGATGGAGTATAATACAATGCTATGCTATCCACCGGAAGAGACGAGAGCTAGCTGGGAAAATAGTACAGACGAGAACCAACTTTTGCAACGAATTCGCGGGCACTCACCAGCCGAAGTACAGCGATACTGGTACCCCATGTACGTAGTTGTTTAACAAGGGGTTGGTATAAACTATTTCCACAGGGTTGAACCTGAATACTTAAACTTGGCTTGGCTGGTTCAAAGTACGGGAACTTGTTTTCAGCCATGGTTCTGAGGGTAAGGTACCCCGATGTAAGCACTTCTGACTTGGCATTTCTTTACTACAACTATGAACAATGCCGGATGTGATGACGCAATCCCATTTAAACCGGTGGCGAGGTATTAAGCGGATGGTGATGTGGCGCTTAGTGCTAAGGCCCTGTTTAGTTTTCTCCCAAAACGTCAAATTTTTCAAGATTTCCCGTCACATCGAATACGAAAACGCATGCATGAAGCATTAAATATAAATAAAAAATAAAACTAATTACACAGTTTAGACGAAATCCACGAGACAAATCTTTTAAGCCTAATTAGACTATGATTGGACACTAATTGTCAAATAACAACGAAAATGCTACAGTGTCATTTTGCCAAATTTTTCGCAATCTAAACTGGGCCTAAATACTATACCAAATTCACTGAAAAATTCAATGGGCACGGCGACGGTCCTAAATCCACAGCAATCGCATCGGAATCAGCATGAGCACAACCGCAAAAGAGAGGTGCCCTGCCAATCTGCCACGCTGTATGATTACTAGATTAGAGGATGATGCAGGGTGTGGGTGTGCTGGCCAGGCTAGGCTAGCTGCCAAGAAAGAAATCAAATCAGCGACGTGTGCAGTGCATTGACCCGGGCAAAGACGAAGGTGCAGTTTAGTTGTCTTCCAAAATACCAAATTTTTCAAGATTCCCGGTCACATTAAATCTTTAGACGCATACATGAAGCATTAAATATAAATAAAAAATAAAACTAATTACACAGTTTAGACGAAATTCACGAGACGAATCTTTTAAGTCTAATTAAACTATGATTAGACACTAAGTACCAAATAACAACGAAAAGCGCTACAGTGTCATTTTGCAAAAAAAAAATTCGCTATCTAAACAGGCCCGAAGGCGAAACCAAAGCGGCCCGGTCCCGGACAGCGCTGGGGTCTGGCCTGGGGGAAACGAATCCAATCGCTGCTCGTATCAACGGCAGACGCAGGCAGGTCTCGGTTGAAAATGAGAACAGGTGGTAGTAGGAGAGCAGCTGCACAATGAAAACTGGAATCCCTGGTACAGTTGTTGACTGATGCCTGACGGCGTGTTCTGCCTCTGCTGTCGACACACAAGCTCCAGCATCCCTGACGAGAGCATTCTTTGACTCGGCCCACTCTCCAATTCACACGCTGCTGCATCGAGTCCTGTCGTGCCATGCGCACAACTGCACAAGCCCTTGGCTGCTTTTGTGGGACTCCAAAGAAATCCCTGGTTCTCACAGCACTGGAGTTGCAAGTGGAATCAAGGAGTCCGGCAGCAGCGCGGGGACGTGGAAATGTTTGTCCGGTGCCGCGGACGCTGACAAGGGTTTCCTTCAGAGTTTCCAGCCTTGGGCCCTTTCGAAGCGAGAAGAGTGAAGTCTGGAACGAAAGCGATCGGACGGCGATACATGTACTACTACGGAGTGGTACGTTTTACTGCTACCAGCCGGCTAGACGTCCAGGTCAGAACCATGGCTCGAGCACAGCAGGACCCTGTGGAGACGAGAAGGCGAGGCCCGAGGAGGAAACGGATGAGTTCCGCTGGGGGCCGCACGGTGGAGGATGAAGCTTCCTTCAAGCATGGACCAGGACGGACGACGCGCCCCCAAACTGGCCGATGAACGCAGCTGTAGAATTCCGTGAACCATTTGCACCTGCTTGCACAGCTTGTACTTGGCCGTATGAACTTGCGCTGTACCGTGCAACCAGTACGTGAGTGCTTGTTTGTCGAGCACGGTTTAATTGGGAGGAAGATCCTCGCAATAATCGCCCATCGGGGGCAGGCCACAGTTGGGTCCCAAGTAGAAACACCGGTTGTTTTTATCTCCAAGCGAGCTCTGCTACAGTAGGCATCAGCTGATGAATAGTGTGCAAGCGCTGCAACTCGACTCACCCGCCAGCGCCCCCCCGGACATGACGAGCGTCAGCATAATCCATGACGCGGAGAGGAGACCCGAGACCAAGAGGACGACGGAGAGCTGCTTGCCTTGACTCGGTCGGCTCTTGGATATCCACACGTCCGCCTCTCCCGATCATTGCCCTGCGAATTCTCGGACTTGGACGTCGAGATCCGGGGGCAGACTTGCAGCGCAAGCTGGCAAAAATCTTCAGATGACAGAGAGCCCATCAGCCCTGGTCTCAGTCTGGATCGTTTGGAAGCAGGCGGAGGATGAAAACGATCGCACGGGAAGCGTCACCGATGGGCAACAACGGAGGCTGCGAGTGGTACCAAGTGCTTCGCTAGCACAGGCGTCACCGTTCTTGCGCGGCCGCGCCGCGAGCGTAGGAGAATTGACAGGTGGTTGCTGAGGGAAACGAATAATAGTGGTTGCTCCACCAATCGGCCACTGTTTTCCCATTCAAGTGACCTCACAAACTCAGTTCGTAGCCAACGACCGCTAAAAAAATGTACAAGCACGCACCCGCCGCACACGGCCGCCTTTTCCGTCGCGCCAATCTGCCCCCAACCAACGCCGACCGCGACCACACACACACTGTCCGCCATTGCCCCCACAGGCCACGAGACCGAGCCAAAAACCCCCCAGCGAAACGAGCCCAAACGGCGCTCCAGCCCCGGGAGCGAAACACACTCCGGAGACCGACCGAGCGCCCAAGCGAATTCCGTCAAGCCCGCCACGGAACAAAGCACCCCAAGCTCCACCAAAAGCACCAAACAGGCAAACACACACCCAGAAAAACAAAAGCCATGCCCGCTGCAGATGGCAGCAAAAGCATCCATCGTTCCCCGCCGCCGTCGCTAAGCTACTACTGTACATACCGGTCCATGGGTGCGGCGCGTCCGCGGCGCTGGAAGCTGCCGTTCCACCGCGCCATCAGCGCCGCGGGCGGCGGCGGAGGCAGCGCGCCGTGCTCACCCTCGTCCAGGTCGTCGGCCGCGCCGCCGGGCCCCGCCTCGCCCGCGCGCTCCGAGGCGTGGCCGGCCGAGGCGGTGCCGGAGGAGTTCCTGTGCCCGATCTCCGGCGCGCTCATGGCGGACCCCGTCATACTGCCGTCGGGGAAGACCTTCGAGCGCGCCTGCCTCCAGGCCTGCGCGGAGCTCGCGTTTCTGCCCCCGGGCGTCGAGGCCGGGGGCGCCGACACCCTCATCCCTAACGCCGCGCTCAAGGCGGCCATCGGCACCTGGTGCGCGCGCTCCGGACGGGCGGTGCCGGCGCCGCCGTCCGCCGAGGCGTCGAGGCTGGCCGTGCTGCGCGCTATGCCTCCGGCGGCTGCGGCCGCCAAGTCCGTGAGGACCACCATCGCAAGGCGCGCGGCGGTGATGGCCGCGAGCACATCCAACTCGTCCCCGGCGGAGTCCACGTCGTCGTACGGGTCGGCCTCGGAGATCACCGCGGCGGAGGACGAGGTCAAGGACAAGGAGGAGGTGCCGGCGCCGCGGAGGGGGATGGTCCAGGAGGTGGAGGTGGAGGTGGAGGCGGAGCCGCCTGTTGCGACGCCGGTTGACCCGCTGGAGGACGACGTGGTGGGCAAGGTGATGGACGCGGACGACGACGGCGTGGTGGCTGCGGCGATGGGCGCGCTGCGGGAGGCCACGCGGGAGGGCGCGGAGCGCCGGCGCGCGCTGTGCACGCCGCGGCTCCTGGGCGCGCTGCGCCGCGTGCTGCTGCTCCCGCGCCACGCGGCCGCCCGCGTGGACGCGGCGGCCGCCCTGGTGAACCTCTCCCTGGAGCCCGCCAACAAGGTGCGCATCGTGCGCGCGGGGGCGGTGCCGGCGCTCGTCGAGGTGCTCCGGTCGGGCGCGTCGGCGCCCGAGGCGCGGGAGCACGCGGCGGGGGCACTCTTCGGGCTGGCGCTCAACGAGGACAACCGCGCCGCCATCGGGGTGCTGGGCGCGGTGCCCCCGCTCCTGGACCTGCTCACGTCCCCTGCCCACCACCACCCGCCCCGCGCGCGCCGCGACGCCGGGATGGCGCTCTACCACCTCACCCTCGCAGCCGTCAACCAGTCCAAGGTCGCGCGCTTCCCCGGCGCGCCCAAGGCGCTGCTCGCCGTGGCGTCCGGAGCCGCGGAGCCCGGCCCCATCCGGAGGCTGGCGCTCATGGTTGCCTGCAACGTGGCCGCCTGCGCCGAGGGCCGCAACGCGCTCATGGACGCGGGCGCCGTGGCGTCCGTCTCCGCCATCATCCTCTCGCCTTCCCACGACAACGTGGACCTGGAGGAGTGGTGCGTGTCGGCGATGTACGCCATGAGCCGCGGCAGCCTCCGGTTCCGCGGCTTGGCGCGCGCGGCCGGCGCGGACCGGGCGCTCCGGCGCGTGGTGGCCGGCGAGGGCGGCGGCGTCCGGCGCGAGATGGCTCGCAAGACGCTCCGCGCCATGCGGGGCGACCTCGACGACGAGGACGGCGGCGAGTACAACGACCTGACCGGCAGCAGCGCGGAGTGCGGCGACGGCGAGGACTGCGGCGGGAGCATCGTGTCGGACGGGCTCATGTCGTTCCGGCGCCGGCAGCGCGAGCTTGGCGTCTCGTCGTGCGGCAACACCGCCGAGTTCTGAACCCCGTTCTCTCCGGCGAGGCGGCGACCGGTCACCGTCCACGTCCAGTTGCGATGAATGTTTTGTATGTAAATTGCTCGGTTTAGGTTCACGAGGTTAGACATTTGTGCCGTGTGTGAGGGAGACGACGATGAAAAACGTCCATGGTTTTTGGAACAGTGATAGATGCTCTCTCCTCTCCCCTGTGTGTGTGCTCAGCTGTTGGGCCACGGAACGGGATGTGTGAAGCGACCGGGTCGCGGGCGGGGCTGGGTGTTGCTTGCAAGTCAGAGCATGCCTTTGTTCTTCTATCCGTACTCCCTCGCGCACCTGATCTGCTGGCAGGCAGCTCGTGTCCTTGACGGGCCAGCCATAGTTTAGGGCGAGAGAGACGCACGCATGTGTCGCCATCAGTAAAGGAAACCATCTTTGTGCTCTGATCTACAGTGCTCGCTCTAATCTTTCATTGATGCTTCCTGGCCCTACACTGTCAATCACTTACCTCCAATCACTAATGTTTGATGATTGCAGATAGACGAGAGGAGAGGCACATCATGCGCTCTGCGTCCGGATCGTAGCAAGGCGCATCCGTGACTGGCTTGTTCATCCAACTTGTGCTGTGCCGCTCCTGCTTCATCCCTGTCACGGAGAGATAAGCCATCGGATGGAGGCATCAGGGCCTTGTTTAGATCACCTCCAAATTCCAAGTTTTTTCACTCTCTTTTCATCACATCAATTTTTGGACGCATGCATGGAGCATTAAATGTAGGTAAAAAAATATAACTAATTGCACAGTTTGGTTGTAAATCACGAGACGAATCTTTTAAGCCTAGTTAGTCCATGATCGGACAAAGTTTGTCAAATACAAACGAAACGTACTACAATGTCCAGATTATAAAAATTTGCAATCTAAACAAGGCCCAGGCATGCTTCTTCCAGTTCTTTCTTCACCTTTTCACCCTTGGTCTGTCTGCTTCCATCTCCGCCGTCATCACGTAAAACCGGCGCGCGTCAGTGTGGCTCCTCGCCGGCGGCACTGCACAAAGCACAGTCTCGTTCACGGCTGACGGTGCCCCGCGGCCGCTTCACCCGCACCTCCGGGCCGAGGCCGGCCTATTCCGCGGACCTCGGCGGCGGTATGGTCCACATTCGACGACTGATGACATCGTATTCGTTTCAGGCACACAAGCGTGTTTCCATTCCATCACATCACATATCACTGTATCAGTAGATCACTCTTCAGCAGGGCGCGAAAATCGCCATTTGCAATAGGAACTTGGATTCCGTCCTCTGGTTCAAAATTTATTACTCCCTCCCTTCCAAAAAAAAAAAAAAAAGAATACAACTATAGGTTACGTACCAACCTAATTAGTTCATGTTTGATCAAATTTCTAGTAAATATTATTCATATTTATAGCTCCAAAGTAGTTTATTATAAAAATACATTTTATAGTTAATCTAATGATATGTATTTAATATAATAAGATATTGATATTTTTTATTTATAATTGATTGAATTTATAATACTAAACTATGACACCGTATTAGAATTGTATTTTTTTTAACGAAGAGAGTATTTACTACTATATGAGTATGCCTTTTCAAAGTCCCATTATTTTTTAATAAGAAAAGGAGTAGTATTCCTTTTCTCCTGATTAACGCGGGCGATGTCGTTGATCTTGGCTGCTCGTTTTTTTTTTGACAACATCTCGGGCCTGGTTTAGTTGATGAAATTTTTTGGAAAATGGTACTGTAGCACTTTCGTTGTTATTTGGTAATTAGTGTCCAATCATAATCTAATTAGGCTTAAAAGATTCGTCTAGTGAATTTTGTCTAAACTGTGTAATTAGTTTTATTTATATTTAATGCTTCATGTATGCGTCCAAAGATTCGATGTGATAAGAAATCTTAAAAAATTTTGTAAAATTTTGGAAACTAAACAAGCACTTGGCTACTCGTTGACGGATCCAGATCCCGGACAAGCAATGGAATTCACCCTTTTTCTGAGGCCGCTACTGTAGCACTTTCATTGTTACTTGATAATTAGTGTCCAATCATAGTCTAATTAGGCTTAAAAGATTCATCTCGTGAATTTCGTCTAAACTATGTAATTAGTTTTATTTTTCATTTATATTTAATATTTTATGTATGCATCTAAAGATTCGATGTGTCGAAAAACCTTAAAAAAATTTGTAAAATTTTAGGAACTAAACAGGCACTTAATACTGAGATGGACATATAGAGCCATGCAGGCCATGCCTGTCTATTGCCTTTGTGTCAGTCACAGTGTCCTACCTTGTGTAGGCCATCCTCTCTTTCTAACTTTTCGCTCCAGGCCTCGTTTAGATGCCGAAAAAATTTCAACCCGATGAATAATACTATTTTCGTCTTATTTGATAAATATTGTCCAATCGTGGACCAACTAGGTTCAAAAGATTCATCTTGTGATTTCCAACTAAACTGTGTAATTAGTTATTTTTTTTACCTACATTTAATACTCCATACAAGCGGCTAAAAATTGATGTGATGGAAAGAGAGTGAAAAAACTTAGAATTTTGGTGGCATCTAAACAAGGCCCCAGCTTATCAGCTTAAATCAGCCACTTTTCAACTATAAAAACAATATTTTTCTCTCGACCCAAATCAGAGCAACTGCCAAACCTTCGTCTCCTGTGCAAGTGCAAGTGCAAATGTGCAATGCTCTACTGCAGCTCGACCCTTTTCGCATCGCATCGCTTGCGTGATTCCGATGTTGCCTACGAGTACTACTCAACGCCCCATGATTGAGATGGCCTCGTTTTTATTTATTATTTGTGCATCTCTTGTTTAAATCTCGTTCTCCCAGCGACTATTAAATTTGTAAGTGAAAATCTCCAAATAGCAAGGTTTTAACAAATATTTATATTATAGAATCTTATTCTGAAATTAAATTGTTTTCTCATTCTTAATTTTTTACCTCTTTTATGTTTCTTATGAGATTCAAGTATGACCTTAATTTTGACATACTGTAGACTACATGTGCATAACCCATTTCTCTTGAAAAACAGCGGTGAACCTGGCGATAACCTTTTGCAATGTGAAAGAAGCAAATATGAAGTCTAATACTGAAAACATAAGATTCAGTTTGGAACATGAGGGCCTATTTGGAATGAAGGAATTTAAAACACAGGAATAGAAAAAAAACACAGGAATAAGGTACGATGAAAAGTGAAAAACTACAAAATTTTAAAATATAGGAACAGAAAATTTAGGCTGTCTGAAACAAAGGAATGAAGAGAGGAGAGAGAAACAGGCAAGCGAGAGCAGCCACATGATGAGAGACAGAGAGGGCACGCCAGTCGCTAGATTTCCATTGATTTCAGGTGGATGCTTTTTTTTCCTCCAAAATGCACAAAGCTCACACCCTTTCCTCCGGAGGGGAATTTTGTTTTCCCTTGTTCCAAACGCCCTAATTCACTTCCTTTTCAGAGGAACGATAGACTCCAAAATTTCTCCAAAGTTCCTCCAATCCAAACAAACCCTGAGTGGTAGTGCTGTGCCTGTGTGGCTGTGTTGCTTGGTAAATGTGTTCTAGGATTTCTCAGATAGCCTTACATGTATTTGAGCGTATAGTTAGTATAGGTGTTCATATACGGCGTGTTCGCTGGTTGGTTTCTGGACTAGTTTGGGCTGGTGGGTGCTGGTTTGTTGTGAGAGAAAAACACTGTGGGCTGGTTGAATAAGCCCAGCTGAAACCAACAAACGAACAGGGTGATTTTTTTTTCATATTCCCAAGTTTCTTCTGTAAAATCAAACTGGTTATCGTATAGCTCTTATATAAGATTTCTACATATCAAGCGGGTCCCAACTCATATAAAAAGTCATTTTATAGGACAGGAAAAGGATAGAGACGAATTGATTTGGAATCTAACACATGAAGCTTAGGTTAGGTATAGTTGCAGAGTTGCAGTCAGTCACAACCACACCTCATCATGGAACGCAACAAACAGAAAATTCTTCGATACAGAAAGGAATCTGAAAGAAAAGCGATGACACTGTTAATAATGACTCTGTGCAGTGGTCATCCAATGTCAACGCCGCTGGGGTGGGTTGCCGGGCGGCGTGAGAGCGAGGGGGGTCAGAGTAGGCAGGCCAGGGACCCGGAGGAGGCGTGCGTGTCGCTCGCTGACCAAACTCGGCCGCTTCGTGCTCTGCTCGGAAGTGTCTGGCTGGACGGACCCGTTCGTTGCGATGCTTTGTTTGGAGTCCAAGCATACGGATGCTGTGACTTGGGGTTGCGGACATCCGCGTTTCTCCATTGGATAACCATGCCTTGAACGTGGTTGCAAGGAAGAGTTTGCAATAGGGCCGTGAGAGTATGTCGTCAGGTGATGTGTAGCATTAGTATTTATTAAACCTTTTTGCTCGTCTTCTGCTAGGTTGTCTAGTTCTAACCCTAAGTGACGGGGACGGGCAATGATGGGAGGTGAGATTTCAGTACTTTGACTTGGTTCATACAGTACAGCACTCCGTACTGAAGTGGTAGTAAAGTCTACCGTAAAGAAGAGTGGGATGGAGCCAATGACAACGAGCCTGTGTGTCTGTGATGCAAACGATATAGAGCTGACCCCTGCGACTGTATGTTTCGGTCACTCTGGACCCTCTAGACGAGGACCAAAAGGTCAGACGTCAGGCAGGCACCTTTCTCGCCATGACCAGGGTGTCGTACCGCTTGTGAAAAAGTTTGGTAGCTCGGCCGTCGTCCATCGGCGTGAATGCGTTTGCCTCTCGCATGGGCATGGCAGTTGGCAGGTGCTGTGTTTGACCAACGAGAAAGGACGGACGGCGGCGTCGTGGCCGTACCCTTGAGCCTCGAGACCACCGGGGCGTGTCTGTCGTCGACTGGTGACGAGCGCGCGTGCACGGCACTTTGGCCAAACGTCGGGGCGCGGGTCGCTCCCAAGCAAAGCGCTTTGGCTTTGCCGTGCACGAGCGCTCTCGGCGCCGCCCCGGGCGTGCCGAGCGAGGCTATGGTTCAGTGGCCCTGGCATTCTGGCAACTGGCCAGCGGCGAATGCGTCACGGCAGGGGCGCCTGCCTGCCTGCTCCTGCCGTTGGCGCGTCGTCAGGCGTCACCAAGCCGCAACTGCAAGGAACACTGTGGCCTGTCGGTCTGCGGCACTGTGCACATGGGGTCGTGCCGTCGGATGCATCCTTGCCATACCCGTTCCTCCAGGCCGTGCGTCCCCGGCACTTGCCCTGAAAAACGATCGATAACCATGGCGCATGCGGCTAGTGCTGACTGCTGCGAGAGTTGTGAGTTCGGTCTGACCTCATTGGGGCAGGTGATCCGTCGGCCTCGGCGGCTCGGCGCCACCGAGCTGAGTTGTGACTTGTGAGAGTAGCTCTGAAGCAGTGAAGCACCGAAAGAGACTCGCCTAGCTCAGCGACAGGCGCACGCTTATTGCGCTTGGTTAACAATCCAAACTTCGTCCATGGTACCATATACAGTACTAGTCCATCATGCGCGCCCTCGCGCGCGTCAGCAGTCAGCTAGAAATGCAATCGTAGATGTAAACGTGTCTATATATTTTTTTCAAGATCGGAGCGCCACCAACACATGCGGGAAGAAATACTCCTTTCTGAAACAAAAACGAACGTACTGATACTACTAACGTGTGGATTTATACTTATAAATCAACAAAGGGGAATAGAGTTCCTCCTTTTAGCTCATAGGTTGCACAACCGGAACAAAAGAAGAGATGTGACTTCAGCCGGTACCTAATCTCTCCAAAAGGAAAGGAATGAACTCTTAATGTAAGGTAGTTGTAAGTCCCATCGTCTGTTTTTTTCTGCATTGCCTCATTGCATCATCCACCTATGCTTATAAATATTATCTGGAAATGAAAGAAATGATCAGTAAGTACATAAATTGGCAAACTAGCCAGCAAATTCAGAAAGAGTGAACAACAAAAATCAAGTTGCGATCCTGTGGTGCAAGGTGGCATTCCAAGTATAAAGGAACTAACTAAGAAGGTACGGTAGGTGGGTAAAACGTAGAGCAGATCTTCGGGGACTATTAACTAAACTACCTGACACAAGCAAACTGATGTAGAGGGGTCATGGAGATATTAGTACTTAAAAGGGCTATGGCATATATAACCTAAGATTAAGCCATCTTTGCTTGTAGGTCTATATTATTTCAGTTTAACTCTAAATAGCTTTTTAAAATGTACCACTTTACTTTGATCCATGAAACTCAAGAGGGGAAGGGGTTAAGCCATCTTTGTCTGTACTCCTATATAATTTTAGTTTAACTATAAATAGCTTTTAATTACGATGAATCACATAAGACAATGGAACCATAACAAAAACATGTGGTAGTAAGAAAAACCGTTGGTCATGAATAGTCCATCAAGATCGGATCACCCCCATGGAATTCTAACAGTGCTGTATATTATAATCCATTGAGCGAACTGAATATGAAGAAAACAAACACAAATGACCTTCAATCTGATGGAACTTTTGTATAAAATTAGCTCTATGAAATCAGGTGTCACCTCAATCCTCAAAAATGAGAAGCTGCTTGTCGACTCTGATAGCACGATTGGTAGTGACCGACAAAGTCATTGATCCCTTTTGAACAGATGTAATACATCAATTGCTTGAGAAATATATTGCATTAGGAAAATAAAAGCTGCAATAATGGATTGAGGAGAATTTTTTTGAGAAAGAGGACATGAATATACAAGGGTGTGGTTTATTACCTGAAGCTTGAAGGACTAGATGTGCAGTAGCCATACTGTCTTCAGTTACAGAGCTGAAAGAGGTGCACCACTGAACATGCATGTGCGGCATTCATTTCATTAGGGGGAAAATAATATCATCTTGCACATATGACATATTAGACAGAGTCAGAAACTGAAAAATTCGAATCATTAGGGAAAAATAATATCACGATGCATGGAGGAAGATAAAAGAGTTGTTCCATGCTTACCGTGCCTGAAACTAATCATAGTAAGATGCCCTATGGCATATCCACAGGTAAAAGATGATCTGCAATCTGCAAATTTTGTAGCTCCAAAATAAAAAACAACACATTAACTCAACAAAAATCAAAAGCATGATAGACTGGATTCTCATCCATGTCTCATATCCTATATGTACACCAAAATTACAGGCAACTACCTAAAATCACATGATTTCAATTTAGCAGAGTCCGAAAATGTGCCCCCTCAGGGTTATAGAAACACTATATTTGCACAACATATTAGTGCCTGAACATGATATGAGGTGCTATATCTGATAGCAGACCTCCCAAAGCAACCAAAATGAAGTAGGATCCTTTATTTATCTTGCACTCTAGCACAACGATAATTCGTTTTTAGACATACGACAAAAACCGCCTAATACGACAGCATGGTAAAGGGCTTTCCTGACAGAACTAACTGATCCGGCCTACTGAATCCCTACACCCAATGGATTACCTCCAAATCAAGTGCCTGTGCACCTGGCAAAAAATAAAATAAAATATGTATGGATGAAATCGGTACATAGGTGCACCAAATCGACCAACCAAGTATCAGACCTTACCAATAACAAGAACCGCAGAGTGTAAGTTCTTTGTTGAATTCAGGATTGGTAGTCGTCTTTAGCAGTGTTCTGAATTCCTGTGAAATACTGAAAAATAACTAGCAGGCGATAAGATCATAAAAAGTAGCCCATGTAATAGAAACGGGGATCCCGATGTTCCGTCAGGTAGAGGTAACTATCGTTGTGGCGGAGAATGACACACCGATCCGGCTTCATATCGAACCTTGCAATCTTAGCACCACAGTTCCTCTGGTTATCAACCAAATCACGGACTAGGTTGACCTCGCCAAGAAGGCTAATCTCTGCCTGCGCAACGAAGAACACAAGCAAGAACAAGAAAGAACACAACCAAATTGCAGATGAATGATTAATCTTATAGAGTTGGGGTCTCACAAACCGATGAACGACGAAACTATTCTTGACAGAATAATCTAAGCAAAATCCAAACCCTAATGGAGGGGCGGCGGCTATTTATGAAGACTCTAGGGTCGTGCAAGACCCCTGGACGCGCCCCTAATGGGCCCAAACTCGATACATGGTCCAACAAACCAGAAGACGGTGTCGCAGCACCCTGGCAGATTCTGGATGCCAACTTGTGACCACGATTCCCGTTGATTCCGAATAGCTTTTGATGTGAAACCACTTGAATTGGCTTCCTTATCAAATTAGCTTTCCATCCATATGTGGATCATCGAAAACGGAGTCTGGATGCATCCTGGGTGACCAGTTTAAGGCAGACTGGTCTTGGAGGCCGAGACAGACTCGAAATCATGTTAGACCGGGCCTCCGATTCCTGTTGGACGTCCTTGCTGGTCATCTTCGCCTCCACCACGTCATCTAAGTCATTCATGACCCTCTCCAATGTTCCTAAGCAAGATAACATCATTAGATAGTAGTCTATTCTCAAAAGTATAAAAAGAATCACTTAAGAACGAGCTCACCTCTAAATTGAGTTGACGCATTCGAGCCCGGGTCATTGGACCTTGCATGACGGTTGGAAGGATCAGCGGGTACATCTGAAGGAGTGATGTCCTCATCATCCCTTAATGGAAACAGGGATCCCGATCTTCCGTCAGGTAGAGGTAACTATCGTTGTGGTGGAGAATGACACACCGATCCGGCTTCAGATCGAAAGATCGAACCCTTCAATCTTAGCACCACGGCTCCTCTGGTTATCAACCAAGTCACGGACCAGGTTGACCTCGCTAAGAAGGCTAATCCCTGCCTGTGCAACAAAGAACACAAGCAAGAACAAGAAAGAACACAACCAAATTGCAGATGAATGATTAATCTGATAGAGTTAGGGTCTCACAAACCGATGAATGGCGAAACTATTCTTGACAGAATAATCTAAGCAAAACCCAAACCCTAATAGAGGGGTGATGGCTATTTATGAAGACTCTAGGGTCATGCAAGACCCCTGGACGTGCCCCTAATGGGCCCAAACTCGATACATGGTCCAATGGACCAAAAGACGGTGTCGTAGCACCTGACAGATTCTGGACGCTAACTTGTGACCACGATTCCTGTTGATTCCGAACATCTTTTGATGTGAAACCACTTGGATTGGCTTCCTTATCAAATTATCTTTCCATCCATATGTGGATCATCGAAAACGGAGTCCAGATGCGTCCTGGGTGACCAGTTTAAGGCAGACTGGTCCTGGAGGCCGAGGCAGACTCAAAATCATGTTGGACCGGGCCTCCGGTTCCTGTTGGACATCCTTGCTGGTCATCTTCACCTCCACCACATCCTCTGAGTCCTTCATGACCCTCTCCAATGTTCTTAAGCAAGATAACATCATTAGGTAGTATTCTATTCTCAAAAGTATAAAAAGAATCGCTTAAGAACGAGCTCACCTCTAAATTAAGTTGACACATTCGAGCCTGGGTCATTGGACCTTGCATGACGATTGGAGGATCAGTGGGTACATCTGAAGGAGTGATGTCCTCATCATCCCTTAATAGAAACGAGGATCCTGATCTTCTGTCAGGTAGATGTAACTATCGGTGTGGCGGTGAATGACACACTGATTCGGCTTTAGATCAAAAGATCAAACCCTGCAATCTTAGCACCATAGCTCCTCTAGTTATCAACCAAGTCACGGACCAGGTTGACCTTGCCAAGAAGGCTAATCCCTACCTGTGCAACGAAGAACACAAGTAAGAACAAGAAAGAACACAACCAAATTGCAGATAAATAATTAATCTCATAGAGTTGGGGTCTCACAAACCGATGAACGACGAAACTGTTCTTGACAGAATAATCTAAGCAAAACCCAAACCCTAATGGAGGGGTGGCGGCTGTTTATGAATACTCTAGGGTCATGCAAGACCCCTGGACGCGCCCCTAATGGGCCCAAACTCGATACATGGTCCAACGGACCAAAAGACGGTGTCGCAGCACCCTGGCAGATTCTAAACACTAACTTGTGACCATGATTCCTATTGATTCTGAATAGCTTTTGATGTGAAAATACTTGGATTGGCTTCCTTATTAAATTAGCTTTCCATCCATATGTGGATCATTGAAAACAGAGTCCAGATGCATCCTGGGTGACCAGTTTAAGGCAGACTAGTCCTAAAGGCCGAGGCAGACTCGAAATCCTGTTGGACGGCCTTGCTGGTCATCTTCACCTCCACCACGTCCTCTAAGTCCTTCATGACCCTCTCCAATGTTCCTAAGCAAGATAACATCATTAGATAGTAGTCTATTCTCAAAAGTATAAAAAGAATCGCTTAAGAACGAGCTCACCTCTAAATTAAGTTGACGCATTTGAGCCCGGGTCATTGGACCTTGCATGACGGTTGGAGGATCAGCGGGTACATCCAAAAAAGTGATGTCCTCATCATCCCCCCCTCTTGAAATGGAGTTGTCCTCGACTCAAGCTCATCTTCTTCTTCCAAATAAGGTTTCAAATCTGCAATGTTAAAGGTGGGACTAACCCCGAACTCGGGTGGCAACTCAAATTTGTAGACATTATCATTTATTTTCTCAATTATCTTATAAGGACCAGCTGCTCTTGGTATTAATTTAGACTTACGCAGCTTAGGAAATCTATCTTTTCTCAAATATAACCAAACCAAATCACTCGGTTCAAGTTTAATCTCTTTTCTACCTTTACTACCAGCAATTCTATACTTTTCATTCATTCTTTCAATATTTGTTTTAGTTGTTTCGTGCAACTTACGAATAAAATCAGCACACTCTCTAGCATCACTATGTATTCTCTCAGTGGTAGGTAAAGGCAAAAGATCAATAGGAGCACGGGGGTTAAAACCATATACTACCTAAAAAGGACTTACCTTGGTGGTGGAATATTCCACCCTGTTATATACAAACTCCACATGCGGCAAACACTCTTCCCATATCTTCAAATTACGCTTCAAAATTGCTCTCAACATGGTGGACAATGTTCGATTCACAACCTCAGTTTGCCCATCAGTTTGGAGATGACATATTGTAGAAAACAGCAGCTTGGTCCCCAATTTATTCCACAACGTGCACAAAAAATGACTCAAGAATTTTGCGTCGTGATCTGAAACAATAGTAGAAGGCATACCATGCAAGCGAACGATTTCTTGAAAGAAAAGGTCAGCAATATGAACAACATCGTCGCTCTTATGACAAGGAATAAAATGTGCCATCTTAAAAAAAACGATCAACCACCATAAAAATAATATCCCTCCCCCTCTTAGTCCTTGGCAAACCCAACACAAAATCCATAGATATATCAACCCAAAGAGTAGAAGGAACAGAAAGAGGCATATACAAACCATGTGGGTTCAACCGCGACTTAGCTTTTTGACATGTGGCACACCGAGCCACGTACCGCTCTACATCTCGCCTCATCCTTGGCCAAAAGAAGTGTGTGGACAGTACCTCCTCCGTCTTCTTAGCACCAAAATGTCTCATCAATCCGCTCCATGTGCCTCTTGCAACAACAAAAGATGAACAGAACCAACTGGAATGCATAGGTGGTTAGCTCTAGAGAAAAACCCATCATTGATCATAAACTTATTCCATGCACGTCCCTCTCTACAATTAAGCAACACGTCCTTAAAATCAGGATCAAGCACATATTGTTTTTTATTGATTGAAGACCAAAAATCCGACAATCAAGTTGGGACGACATTGTATATCTTCTATACAAAGCATCAGCAATCACATTATCCTTCCCTTTCTTGTGTTTGATAATATAAGGAAAAGATTCAATAAATTCAACCCATTTAGCATGCATACGATTCAGATTATTTTGAAAACGAAGATACTTAAGCGATTCATGATCAGAATGAATAACAAATTCTTTAGACCACAAATAATGACGCCACGTCTCTAAAAAATGAACAAGTGCATACAATTCCTTATCATACGTGGAATAATTAAGAATAGGACCATGCAATTTTTTACTAAAGTAAGCAATGGGTTTACCATCTTGCATCAAAACACCTCCAATGCCAACTCCACTAGCATCACATTCTAGCTCAAAAGTCTTACCAAAGTTTAGAAGTTGCAGCAATGGTACGTGTGTAAGCTTGTCCTTCAAAGTGTCAAAGGACTCCTTATGTGCCTTTCCCCAATGAAACACCACCCCTTTCTTCGTCAACTCATGCAATGGGGCAGCAATGGTGCTGAAATCTTTGACGAAGCGGTGGTAGAATTCTGCAAGACTAAGAAAACTCCTCACCTATGTGACGATTTGGGGAACCGATCAGCTCCTTATGGCTTCAATTTTCATCTCGTCAACCTCAATTCCCTGTGGAGTTACAACATAGCCAAGAAAAAAAACTCGATCTGTGCAAAAGATGCACTTCTCAAGGTTATCAAATAAATGTGCATCACGTAAAGCATTAAAAACAACACGTAAGTGATCCATATGTTCATCAAAAGACTTGCTGTAAATCAATATATCATCAAAGTAAACTACTACAAAATGACCAATAAAAGCTCTTAAAACCTCATTCATTAAGCGTATGAAAGTGCTAGGTGCATTTGTCAAACCAAAAGGCATAACTAACTACTCATACAACCTGAATTTGGTTTTAAACGCAGTTTTCCATTCATCTCTAAGTTTCATTCTAATCTGGTGGTAGCCACTTCGCAAGTCAATCTTAGTGAAAATTATAGAACCACACAACTCATCAAGTATGTCGTCTAGCCTAGGAATAGGATGACGATACCGAATAGTAATATTATTGATGGCTCTATAATCAACACACATACGCCAAGTTCCATCTTTCTTAGGAACCAAAAGTATAGGAACGGCACAAGGACTAAGGCTTTCACGTACATACCCGTGGTCAAAAAGGTCTTGGACTTGCCGCTGAATTTCCTTAGTCTCCCCGGGATTGGTTCGATAGGTAGCACGGTTGGGCAAGGTTGCTCCCAGAATTCAAATCAATTTGATGCTCTATTCCTCTCATAGGTGGCAGCCCCGGGGGTATCTCAGCTAGAAAAATGTCCTCATAGTCCTGCAAAAGGTTAGTGACAGCAGGAGGCACCGAGCTAACAATATCATCAAGTGAAAACATAGCTCGTTTGCATACCAAAGCATAACAAATATCATCATCAGAAATTTCAGCAAAGTCACATTTTGTTGCAAGCATAACACCACCCTTCAATTTAATTCCCTCAGCCTTAGAAATAGATGTAGACTTATCCTTTTTAGGTGGGAAAATAAAATTAGCAACTTGTTGATTTTCAAATTGAATATCATTCAAACTAGCAGTGCGTTCTCTATCAGCTTATACAATTTGAGCAGGTGTCAAATGTACCAAAGTATTTTTCTTTTCTTTATGCACAAAAGTGTATTTATTACTTCTATCATGGCGTGTAGAATCATTATCATGTTCCCAAGGACGACCCAATAAAAGTGAACAAGCTTGCATAGGTACCACATCACAATCAACAGAATCAGCATAAGAACCAATGAAAAATAAAGCTCTGTAAGTTTGTGTTACCTTTGCTTTACTAGAATCATTTAGCCACTGAATATGGTATGGACGCAAGTGTGGGTGTGTGGTCAAGCCAAGCTTCTTGACTAAATCAAAACTCACCAAATTGTTGCAGCTACCTCCATCAATAATGACACATGCTCGACGGTTGCTGATGACGAAGAAAATCTAGAACAAGTTATGGCGTTGTAGCTTCTTAGGTTGCTGGACTTGTGAGCTGAGCACCCGTTGTACAATGATGCTCCTATAGGATGCCGTGGCCTCATCACCAAGGACTTCGCCGTCCTCCTCATCTGCATCTCGGTCTTCTTTATCCTCAATGTCAGAGGTGCTGATGTAACTATCTTCTGTAGCAATATATGCCCGCTGACTTGGGCAGTCCTTCTGCACATGGCCAGTGCCATGACAGCGGTGGCACTGAATGCCCGAAGTGCGTCCCATCGATGCAATGGATGAGACACTCTTGGTAGGCACCTGCAAAGAATTTTTACCTAAATCTAAAAGACGTGTGGGAGGTGCCTTAGGTGTAGCAGAAACTCCAGAGGCTGTTGGTCGCTTGCTCGCTGGTGGAGGTGCCCGAAAAGTGGTTGGCTTGGTCAGCCCTGAAGATGGTGCCGAGCGTGGCGTGTATGTGGTGCTGACCTTGCTCTTGCTCTGCTGTTCACGCCCCTGCAATTCCTTTTCTGCAAGCATAGCAAACTGAAACAACTGATTGACATTGTTAAATTCTTTATAATCAACAATGTCCTAAATCTCATGCCTCAAACCCAAATAAAAATGATAGATGGCATCTTTGTTCCCCTCCACAACACTACAACGCATCAATCCTTTTTAGAGCTCACCATAGTAATCATGTACGTATTTATCTCCTTGTTCTAAATACATCAATTTCTTACGCAAGTCTCTATGATAAGAAGGGGGAACAAAATGATCACGCATAGCTACCTTAAGTTCTTCCCACGTACCAGGTAAAGCATCCTGTGCAGCTAGCCCATTCCACCAAATAATGGCAAAATCTTTAAACTCACTAGTAGCTTGTCGAACTCTATGATGCTCAGGCACAAGGTGGGCACTAAACTTTTGTTCTACTGTCATCTCCCAATCAAGATATCCCTCAGCATCATAATGACCCAAAAAATATAGTATTGTGAACTTAATCTTAGCATAAGGATCATCAGGTACACGGTGATTATTACCTTGATGGTGGTGGACACCACCCATACCTGTCATGTTGCGGTGAAGACGTCGTCGTAATCTTGCTTGTCGAAAGGCTGCTCGATCTATGTCCCCAACGGCATCATGCACCGTGTTTTCTGGCAAGAGACCATGGTGTAGAACCTTGGTGTAGAAAAACATACGAGCAACTTGGTGTAGAAAAACATACGAGCAACTTCTACATCTAGATGTCTGGTGAGCCAGGCTCAGCCACTCAGGTGCATCCTGCAAGCCTGACTGAGCTAAATCTAGGCTACCAATAAGGTCTTAAGCAGTTGTAATTGTAGTAGGTCACTTGAGTACTGTTGCCAATAAAGAGTTTGATATTATCTCAGAACCATGAGTTCCCTGATCACAGTTGGTCTTTTTTTGTGCCTGGTTTTCATACTTAGATCAAAGTCCTAAAACGATAAGCAAGAGCGGGTGACAACGAGTAGTAGTCCATAAGTCGCTTAAACTAGTCTATAAGGATTGTGCAAGTAGGCTTTACACTAGTTTCATAGTAAGAAGTACCATGTCTTTATGGGTTGCACATATCAAATAAAAAATATTAATTTATGTACCTTTCTTTCCCTTGCTGTGAGAGTCATCTTATAAATCACTTCAGACTTTAGCATCGTGGACATAAAACAACAACTAATACCCACTTATATGGGTCTACTTATATAGGTACTTGGTTCATATATATCACTCATGACCTCATGGGCCTGTTCGCTTGTCTGAATTCTGGAGGAATCTGGATGGTTTGGAGAAATGTTGGAGGAATTTGTGAGAGAAAAACACTGTTCCGGATGAAAAAATAAGCGGATCAAGCCGAGTTTAAGGGCACGTGAACGTATTTGGATGCCTCCTTATCATCGAATCCACTCCCATCATCAGTTTGCTACCCCCAATTCAACCAGCTTGAGCCACTCCCACCGTTGTCGGATTTATATAGATCCCTCGTTGGAAGCAAAACCTTAATTGATGACACTAAAAATTAGTTGTGGCTGAGAGGTAAGGGCAACTCCAATAGCATATGAAAATTTAGATGTCTAAATCGGCTCACTATAATAATATAGACACTCAAAATAGGTATGATACGCAAAAAAAAAAAATCTAAATTGGGTTCTTCATCTTTTAATTTGCCACATCAACATTGGTAGGGGGCCCATTGGCAAGGAGAAAATCATTGAACGAGCCCTGTCGATCCCTCCCGCTTCATGAGTCTTTTGTCTTGATCCCTAACCACCACCGGCAGAGCTACATGGAGGCCAAACTGGGTCATGCCCTCATTGGGAATTGATTTTTCTTAATGATGTTTATAGTTAATGCTTAGGGAGTTTTAGAGATTTGGACACTAGAGATAACTTGAATATTGTTGGCTCCTACTTGAATCCTCTTCAAGCTCTGCCACTGCTACCCACCCCCTCTACCACTACATCTCAAACCATCCCTTCGCTTTCCTATCCTATCCAACTCTCCCCATGGACCCCTTCTCCAAGAAGTGTAAATCCAATGAGAACGACGCCACAACAGTCTCTAACCCGGTGGGGCTACCATGCTGGTCCTCACATGCAACGACTTAGCTTTCTCTGCCTCCCCAATTCACTCTGTCGAGACGCGCTCAGAGACGTCGTGAACATCTCATGCCGACGTTGTCTGCGAAGACGCCGAGCTTGACCAACCCTCTATAAGCTCTTCGTGCAGCTGCAATGAGAAGAATCAGACACGAGAAAATTGGATATTTGGGACTCCAAAGATTTTTTCTTTGATTATGTTGACACTCGGGTGGATGATAAATGGGTCCATCTGTGTCTATGAATGTGAGTCCAGTGTCAAATCTGCAAACGACCAATGTTTCGAGTCTCATTTTTGCAATTGTCTCATCAGACACACAGGAAGTGTCAGGAGGTCCTAGATGGTGAGCGAATCCCACTCACCACTTCTAAAGGTACACGTGATAGCGTGCTCAGTAATCTAGAGATTGGGTTTGGCGAGGGTGTTGGGGTCGTTTTCCATCGAGATTTAGCAAACGGTAATGCTCCATGTAGGACGTGCGGACGGATAGTCCGACGGACCGGACCGCACTATGCCTTCCGCACTCTGTCTTATCCAGTGCCGCTCGCCAGTCTGCTTCTCCAAAAAAAAAAACAAAAAGGAAAAGATAGTGCTTCTTGGTCTGATCCCTTCTCTGTGCGAGGCTCTTCGTCGGCCTTCCCCAGTGCGGCGATGCTGCATCCACTCTCATGTCGTGCTGCTCCGCGCTCCTCTCCCCACTCCGCGTCGCATAGCGAGGCCGCCCGCCCCACTCTGCCACGCCATGGCCCACTCTGGCGTGCTGCCGCCGCCATCCCCCACAGCGCACCCCATTCCCGCCTTTGCCCCCTATCGCGCCATGCTGTGCTTCGTTCTCCACCGCGCCTAGGCCAGGCAGCCAAGAGAGGCAGGCCAGGCATAGGCGCAGCTACCTGCTACCAGGCCGCGCTACCATCCTCGGTTGCTGGCTTGCCGGAATGGCCATTCCCCCGCTCTTTGTTGCGTCGAACGGAAGAAGAAAGGTGAGAACAGCATGTTGCAGGAGTATGTTTCTAAGTGTTTCACATATTTATTGCAAGTGTTGTATATTAATGTTATAAAAGTAGATTAAGATGGTGCACATATTGTAATGACTATACACGTATGTTTCAAGTGTATGATCTAAATGTTTCATTTGTTCCAGATATATGTTGCAAGTGTTTTATCTCGATGTTGTAAAAGTAGATATGGATGTTGCATATATATGCACGTTGCAAACATATGTTTCAAGTGATTTCAGGTGTTTCATACGTATATTTACAAGTGTCTCGTCTGTACGTCGCATTTGTTTGCAATGTTTTTAAAAAAAATTTCAGACGTTTTCGTAAATATTTCAGACGCTTTTTTTAAGTGTTTTATCTATTTTTTTAATCTTGCAACTGTTTTATATGAAAGTTTAAAAGGTAGGTCGAGAGTGTTGTTCGTGAGACGCGGCGCGGGCACACTACTTAAAAAAAGCCTGGGACGCTGACACAATGACCCACCAATACGACCAAAGTCTACCCCATCCTGCCGCGGCCGCCACGTCACGGCCGACGCGGACACGCTCGCCTCGCGAGTAAAAAACAAATCAAACGGAAACCGCCCCGGCTAAGAAAAGCCGCCTCCAGAGGAGACCCGGCCAATCCAGAAGGAGAGTCGCCAGCACAAGGCAAAACAACGCGCGCGATGACCTGTCCGGACTCGGAACCCGCCTTCTTCTTGCCGCGAAAGAAAGAATGGCGAAACGGTTCCGCTTCCGCGTCGGCAACAGCGACACCGGCAGCCGGCCAGCCCAACCTATAAATCTACCCCGTCGTCTCGCCTCTCGCTCGCTCATCACGCAATCAATCGCGGACGCAGCAAGAAACCAGCGATCCGATTCACACTTGTTCAAAATATCTGCGGGCCGATCGAGGGCAGAGAGGAGAGAGGAGGCGGCGACCGACCGGCGATAATGGCGCGGCGGGGCACGGAGGCGTTCCCAAACCTGGGCGCGCACTGCGACGAGCCCGACTGCAACCAGCTCGACTTCCTACCCTTCGACTGCGACGGCTGCGGCAAGGTCTTCTGCGCCGCGCACCGGACCTACCGGGACCACGGCTGCGCCAAGGCGGCGGACCAGGGCCGCACCGTCGTCGTGTGCCCGGACTGCGGCGACGCCATCGAGAGGCTGGTTCCGGGGCAGGACGAGCGGGAGATCCTGGCGGCGCACGCGCAGTCGCGGCGCTGCGACCCGGCCAAGAAGCGCAAGCCCCGGTGCCCCGCGCGGCGGTGCAAGGAGCAGCTCACCTTCTCCAACACCCAGCACTGCAAGGGCTGCGGCCGGAAGGTGTGCCTCAAGCACAGGTTCCCCGCAGACCACGACTGCGCCGCCAGCGCGCGCGCCGCGGCGGCGGCGGCGGCGGCGGCGGCGGCGAGGAGGGCCGGCGGGGAGTGCGGCCGTGGCGCGCGGGAGGAAGGGAGCGGCGGCTGGGCGCTGCCGGCGTCCATCCGGAGCTTCAAGATCTTTTGAGGCCTGCCTGGGGAATGGGGCGTGCCATTCTGTCACGTTGCAGCCAGGTCTCCAGCAGCGAAAAAAACTGCTCGTCCAGATGGGATGCTGACCATGCGGTCAACATATTTTCATATGTTCTTTGATGTATAAATCCACTGTTGGAGTGAGAATCTGAAATACAGCAGGACTCTGCTTTGCTTCATTGATTTCACTAGTTTCATATGTTCTTTGATGTATAAATCCACTGTTGGAGTGAGAATCTGAAATACAGCAGGACTCTGCTTTGCTTCGTAGATTTCACTTGAGTTCGGGCCTGGTTTAGTTGCCGATTTTTTTTTTTTTGAAATGGTACTATAGCACTTTCGTTGTTATTTGACAATTAGTGTTCAATCATAGTCTAATTAGGCTTAAAAGATTCGTCTCGTGAATTTCGTCTAAACTGTGTAATTAGTTTTATTTTTTATTTATATTTAATGCCTCATGCATGCGTCCAAAGATTCAATGTGACGGAGAATCTTGAAAAATTTTACAAAATTTTAGGAACTAAACAGGCACTTGGAATGTTCCATTAAGTCATGCCCGTTTTTTCGTTTTGAGCTTACAATCGAGCCCGTATCTTCTAGGAATATTCTACGATGGGTTAAACCCAACCTAGCTAGGGCCTGTTCGGCAGGACTGAAAAATAAACAAAACACTATTCCAGCTGATTGTTGTGAAAGAAAAATACTGTTCTGTCTGGAATCACTGTTCACGTGAACAGTGATCCCGTGAGTGGGCTGGCCAGCCAGCTGATCTAGTCTAATCCAGTTGAACCCTGAAACCAAACACATGCTTATTGTATAGCAGTTTTAAATAAAATAGTCTTAGACCACATTAAGCCCTGCACTTTCTCTCTGTCATATAGTCATATATATTGCTCCTCACTGTCTCTCATATCAAATATGAACGGAAGAAAACATAAGAGTAAATATTTAGTAAGCTATCTGGTTATCACAAGGATGCTGCAACCATGGGTATGTATGACCAAAATATCAATTTTGAAAGCTAACAAACATCCAACATTTAGGATAAATAGTTATGTACAATCAAATTACAAAGAGAAAGCCTCACATCAAATTTATCAGTACAACATTTTTAAATCAATATAAAAAAGTACCAACTTGGTCAAAAACACCAGGGTCATCACAGAATAAATACAGAGAATAAGTCAAGTGCCAATATATTTTTGTATGCTAAAATATTCTCTTTTTCAAAAAAAAAACATCGATATATGGACGTAATAGTCCATCAACACCGATATGGGGACCAAAATCAGATCAATGAGTGCAAAGGGGACGCAGAGTACAACTGGCCCTTGTGCTCCATGTCCTTGGTCTTATAACCTTGCGAAGAAAACACACATCTTGCCTCGCCGTGAAGAGCATGATCCTACCGTCTAATCAAGCCATCCATAAGAATCCTATAATCAATCTGCCCATCCGCATGAAAGGCATATGCTATCCTGAACTAACAACATGATCATTCTAAAACCAGCTGAAATTTCATCTGAATCGTTGGCTTCCTAGATTAATTATTTTTTACGCAGCTATGGAATTTAAGAATTGTAACATAGATAAACAAGATGGACCAAATTATCAATCAAAACTTTAAGCAAGTAGAACCAACTAAAAAAATCATTTGGCTAAAGTAGTACACCCTCTATTCTAAATTGAAAGTCTTTCTATCTTTTTTAGATATATAATTTTTACTATGTAGACATAATATGTAGTTAGATGCGTAGCAAAATTTATGTATCTAGAAAAGTCAAAATAATTTACAATTAGGAACAGAGGGAATACTACTATTTTGCAGTAACTTATTCAGATATTTGATCAGTAGTGATATAGGGAGAGAGCTTTGTGAAAGTGAAGGAAAAAAATGTGTATCAAGAGTGTTGAACCCAACTTTTGCACTGACATCTATGAACATGTCGTGCTTTGGCTTCTCCTTTGCCAGGACACTTCCGTGATGAAATCCAGGGAACAAAAAGCAGGCTCGTTGGCCACTTCATCAAGTCCAAACCCTTCCAATTTATATCTTGAGTTTGGCTTTGGGTTTCATTGATCATTGGGCTTTATTGGCCCTGTTCGGCTTACCCCATATTTGGCTTGTTTGACTTTTTTTTTCAGCCGAAACAATATTTTTCTCTCACAACAATTCAGTCGGAACAATGTTTTTAGCCAGTTTCAGCCAAGTTTCAGACCAGCGAATGGAGCCATATGAGTTACCCCATGCTAGTTTTCATAAATGTGTATTAATCGTAAAAAAACCGAGTTAGAGGCCTATATGCTTTCAGACAGGTTTATGTTTATCGCGTTTGAGATCCAATTCCAAAAGACAGTGAGCTATTCATCCTCGTTGAGAAAGTGAGAAAAAGAAAAGTTCACAAAATTATGGCCTAGTCAACCACTTCTCTAAAGTTTTCATGTAAAAATATTTCTCATAGTGGCCAGGAAAGCAGAGTACTGTGAGTGGTGACACTATAAAATAGACTGTTGTACTCACGAAATAGATCTATTCTTAGGGCCTGTTTAGTTGGGGAAAAGTTGAAATTAGGCTACGGTAGTATTTTTTGTTTTTATTTGGCAATTAGTGTTCAATCATGGACTAATTAGGCTCAAAACGTTCGTTTCGCGATTTCCAACCAAACTGTGCAATTAGTTTTTTTCGTCTACATTTATTGCTCTATACACGTATCGCAAGATTCGATGTGATGGCTATTGTAGCACTTTTTGGGAAGTTTTTTTAAACTAAACAAGGGCTTAATGGACGCCAGTGTAAACGGAGCTTGAGCATTGCACCTCAAGCTAGGATCCTCGCAAAAATACAGGAGAAATTTTGGATCAAAGTTTTCAAACCTTGTGAAATTTTGACCAAAATTTAAAAGCCAAAATGAATTTCATCCAAATAGAAAATTCGAAACCCTATTATAGCTAACCTCTTTGATGTCCTTATCAAACCAATGGTTATACTACATAGAAAAATACTAGCATGATTAATCATATGATATAGGACTATTTCAATTTCTAAAATCAACCCAAATGCTATAATCAACTTTTATAGTCTCCCAAAACACTGACGATTCTTGTGGAGTCAACGCAAAGGTTCATATGCCCTTGCCACATGGGGCAGGCACGACCCTGTGCCGCCGCCGTAGATTTAGTCACAAAAGGCTAATTCGCCTTCCTGGTCAACGAGGTCAGCGCGTGGATTGTCTCAGGCCAGTCATGTAGCCTCGGAACAAAGATCTTGTCCTGCATCCACTTAACGCCGGTCTTCACCATCACCGTGGTGAGTGTGCCGGTGAACAATGCCCGTCCTTTGAGGGTCTCCACCTTCTCCCACTCCATGCTATGCTCGTTGAGCCTGACGCCCGGCACCGGTGACCCACGGTGCCCAATGAGCACGGCCATGAGCTCACCTTCATCGGACTCGAACACATGAGAGCCATCACACTCAAAACCAAAGCCTCCAGGCAAGTAGCTGGAATCCTTCGCTGTGCCTGCTGTCGTCGTGCACCGCCAGCTTCCCATCGACGCCCAGCAGATAGAGCAAGCCATGGTGGAGGACGGGGTTCGTCCTCGGCGATACTGCGAGTTCTGGCCCCTATGGGTTGAACTCGGAGAATTCCCAAGCGCGCCACCCTTGGCCGTTGGGGTCCGTACGGAGCGAGCTGCCTGGAGTACGACGTGTGCGTCGACGCCGACATTACCTGCTTGCCGTCGTAGACAACGAAGTCGAACTTGGTGCCCTCCGGCAAGTATAAGTCGTCGATGTCCCCGGTCACCAGGTTCGCGTCGACGACTATGTCGTCTTCATCCACGCGCTGGTAGAGTATCAGGTGTCGCCCTTTGGCGCAACATAACCTGGCGTTGGGCGACTCCAGCGTCTCATCGAGTTGGAAGTTTTTGTGCTAGTATGGGCTGTAGAAGCGGAGATTTGTTGAGCCGACGTCGGCGGCGCTGAGGAGGACCGGGGTGATCCACGCCGGGTAGAAGGGGCGCACGGCGGAGCGCCAGTGGGCGCACGTGGCCGCGAAGCTCAGGTGGCTCGACCACGGCAGCCGCGCCAGGATGTCGCGGAGAAGGTCAGCCGGGAGCGACGACCAGTCCCGTACCAGCGCCGTGGGCGATGTGGCCTCCTCCATCGTCGAAGCTCGATCGTGAGCCAGACGAGTCATGATTCGACGTACGTGCGTGCGACGGAGAAAAATAAAAGAAACGCGCGTGCTGTTCGTTGTCCCGCAGCGTCCTGTGCTGGTTTCTTTTCTCCCCCTTTTGAGCTGATCTTCGTCGCCTCGGATTCGCCTACGGCTGGCATCCGATTCAGCAACGACTTTGTTACGACTCTTGAAGCCTGATCGGGAAATTAAAGCTACAGTCGGCTGTTGCAGCTAGCTGCTGCTGTTCCACTTGTACAGTATAAAGGCTGCGTTTAAAATTTAATTAGTTTAGAGTAAAGACTAAACTTTAGATCAACTCAATTGTGTGGTCTAATAAACTAATGAAATCTTTTATAATGTTGGATAAATTTTAGACAACACTTTAGACTATCTGTTCGAAAACTCAAGAGCTAAAGTGTTCTAATATTTAGTGGCTAAATTTTAGATTATGAAATCCAAACATGGTCTAGTTATTAGTGTTCTCACTTTTCTTAGAGGCCATGTGACTTTATTTATATTGACGAGCCATTCAAGCCATTACATGGCTAGGTACAATCTGAGATTGATTGATCTATCTATAACAGTAATGCTTGTATTGGGACTTCCGAGCGCGACAAACGTCACATTGAGTCAGCGCTCCGTTGATTCCATCCGCATCAATCCCGTGCCACCTCTCCATTTCTTATCCATCCCTTTGGCTATCTCTTCAGCAAGCAACCACTTATTCTCTCTTGCTCCCTTTGCCTTCATCTAACTCTATCTCCCTCTCCCCCTGCTTCTTCTCACCAGGAAGCACCAGTTCACTTCTCCGCCTCTCCTCTCTCTCATGCACATACGCTACCATGGCGCAACAGCTGTCCAAGGCTCAAGTGGACGACACATCGTATGACCTCGGGATTAGGGATAACAGGTCGGGTAAAACATTAACCCACGCGAGAATGCCCATGACCCTAATCTTTATCTGCCGGCGAACATACCCGTGGGTAAAATTTCGTACCCACACTCGCGCCCAATAGTTACCCAGGGTATATTCAAGAGATATCAAATAATAAAATCGTAGTGATATAAAATAACAAAGTCATAGTTAAACAACACACAAATATATCCATCTCACTTAAATAGAGTTCATTAGGACAATAGACAGCAACTCAGAGACCACAATACAAACATAGATTCATAATTCAGCCCTTCATACTCATACAAATAATACAAAACAACTTAAACAAGTAAAGTAACAAGTTAATAGCTCATATAATCACTTTATCTAGCCATGTATGAAGAATATCATGTTTATAGTTTAACATGCTATGCATATGCTGGAAATTACATGTTAAATCAGTCAGTCAACATGATATGCATAGGACATAGGTTACATATATTTGCATATTCTCAAATTGTGGGTACGGGGGTAAAAGTTGATACCCGCACCCATTCGCATCTTTGCGAGTATTTGACCCCCATGCACCTGCAGGTGAGTTTTCATGCCCCTGCCCGCACCCATCGGGTACGAAAACCATGGGTACCCGCTCCTGCGGATAGGATTGCCATCCCTACTCGGGATGGCGCAACCCCATACATTTGGACACCCTCCCCGAAAACAAGTAGGGCATATCGGTTGTGTTGCTCCACATTTGGGTAGCCTCTCCAAAACAAGTAGGACATCTAAGATTGGGGATTTTTCCTCGTCCTCTCTCGTCCCCTGGCTGCGAACTCCTTCACTGTAAGAGCGGTCTCTCGCTTGTCGATGGTGAAACCTTCTCCTTCCTCCCTTCTTCCTTCGGTGAGCTTGACGGTGATGAGCCACTGGAGCTCCTCGCTTCTCTTGTGTGTTACATGTTGTGTGAGTATCTCTATGATGTTGTAGCATATGATTTATGATGTTTTGACGTTTGGTTTTTCGAGGATTCATTCGTGGTATAGTAGCTCTAGTTAGATGTTCCAGCATTGGGTTGATTTTGTTGCAATGATCTTTTTTGGGGTGTTGCATCGCATCGCTAGGCTAGGAAAGCAACACATTTGTTGGAGATAGTCTTGTTTCTTAGCTAAGTAAGAAACAAAGCATTGTTTCTCGGTCGACTATAGAAGCAAAATTCTGATCTATGGCCCATGATGTTTGTGAATTGTTGTAGTTGCAAATTCTCCCAATAGAGTTGGAGTTATTTGAATTAAACCATTGATGCTATATTGTGATAATAAAATCAATATCAATATAGCTAATAATCCACTTCAACATGATAGAACTGAACATATTGAGATCGTTTGTGTCGGGGATCAATACTAGGGTACCCAAAGAGGAGGAGCTAATAACCATCAACAGTGATTCATCCGAGCAGTCAAGAGCGCAACTATAGCTCCAACCGACCCCAGGTGCGCAAGATCCGCCTTGCCCGGCCTCTGGGGCGGGCTCCGCCTTGCCCGACACCGAGGCTGCGGGTTCCACCTCGTCCAACCTTTGAGGGCTAGCTCTGCCTGGCCTGGCCTCTGAGGGTAGGCTCCGCCTCACCCGACCTCTAGGGGCAGGCTCCACCTCGCTCGACCCTTGGGTTTGCGCTCCGCCTCACTTGACCTTTGAGGGCGGGCTTCACCTTGCCCGACCTCTGAGGACTGGCTTCGCCTCGCTCGGCCTCTAGGGGCGGGCTCCGCCTCGCCCGGCCTCTAGGGGCGGCTCTGCCTTGCCCGACACCGAGGCTGTGGGCTCTGCCTCTCCCGACCTCTGAGGGCTGGCTCCACCTCACCTGACCTCTGAGGGCGGGCTCTGCCTTGCCGGACCTCTAGGGGTGGGGTCCGCCTCACCCGACCCTTGGGTTTATGCTTCGCCTAGCCTGGCCTCTAAGGGCGAGCTCTGCCTCGCCCGACCTTTGAGGGCTGGCTCTGCCTCGCCTAGCCTCTAGGGGCAGGCTCCGCCTTGCCAACACCGAGGCCGCGGGCTCTGCCTTGCCTGACCTTTGGGTTTGCGCTCCGCCTCCCCCGACCTCTAAGGGCGGGCTCCGCCTCGCCCGACATCGAGGTTGCAGTCTCCGTCTCACCCGACCTCTGAGGGTTGGCCCTACCTTGCTTGGCCTCCGCCTCGCCTAGCCTCTGGGGGGGACTCTGCCTCGACCGACCCTAAGGCCGGGGGATCTGTCTTGCCCGACAGAGACCCATATCTCCACCAACCACTCTAGGTCCAAGTGAATGGGACTGGGTCAATGCTCTAACACCAGGGAGGTGATCGACACACCCTGATATAACCCGTGGCCGTGATGGGCCATAACTAGGGATTCACATCAGGAACAACGTTGGGCGTGCCGGTGCTATTCTTCCTAACCCTCGTACGAGCACTGACAGGCGCGTCAGTCCACCACGACGTCTGACAGGACGGAGTGGAGTGCCACGACTAGGAGATGACACCTGCACATGATGCCAGTGACGGACAGCGCCATGACATGGAGCTGTCCCTGTTGACGTCTATAGGGTCGGTGGGACCCGTGTGAAGGAAAAGAAGGAATTGATGATCCTAGAGGACTTCTTCTCCTTCTCATTCTCCTCTTTCCCCTCCACTGTAACCTGTGCTTTCCCTTGGCCTATAAAAGGGAAAGCAGGGCATCCTATAAGGGGCATCGCAACACATCGCATCAATTCGGACTTGAACCCATCGAACCCCGAACCGATCAAAACACACAAACACACAGCTGGGAAGCATCCGAGCTCTCGGCACCCGTTCGCTCCTCTCACCAGAGACTTGGGACCTATCCCTCTCTCGACCATTTGTAACCCCTACTATGAACTTTCAGTGCTAGTAACACAAGTAGCAACAACGAACTAGACGTAGGGACATTCTGCCCGAATCAGTATGAACCTCGTGTCCTCTTAGCACACCATCCGAGCCAGACGCGCAATATTAGAAATTTACTAGTCGGTGGCAACTCGAAACACCAACAATATTAGAAACACATGCACTTCGGGGACCTAGACTTCATCGTCACGATAGAAGGAGAGTTGGCATAGGCTCCCGCCGTCGTCCAACCTCTCCACTTGTCTGGCCTCGACACGATCGCCGAGATGCTTGAGGAGCTACAGCTGCATGCACCAGAGGCCCATGCCCCTAGGAGCAGCTAGCTCCACGGCTTCGACTATGGGAGGTTAGAGCTCTAGCTTGGCATATTCTTGGGACACCGACCATCCTAGGAGGACCTACGCCACCTCACCTTCTTGTTCACCAACATCATGGCATAGCTCACCAGAGGAGAGCCCCTCTCCATAGAAAACCTCATTCAGAGCATCCCGACAGTGCTCCCGTTCGGTCTTCGCAACGCCGTAGAGACCGTTAGCCACCTTGTGGCGCAACGTGCGCCTCCATTCCCCATGAATGACGAGTTCGTAGGGATGACCGAATACATCGCTGCTGCAATGGCCTTGCTCCGTGGGCTTTCGGGGCTTGTGACGCCCGAGGATCGTCGGGCCCATCATGAGATTCGCACGCTACTCGAGCATGCAGCGGCGCAGCAAGCCAAAAGCTTGTTGTCTCGATGAAGCTAGCTCGATGCTAGCCAGCGCATGCCCTTAGAGCGTCCCAACAAGGATGCATCAGTCCACCAGGCACCGCAAGGCAGCAGACTACACACTGTGGTCCTAGTGCATGAGCATCTCAGCCACAATCATGACGTGCGCAACACCCTTGATGCCCATAGGCGTACCCGTGGTGATGCAGGGGAGGGAGCTAGCAGTGGCTACCACCCTCATTGTGGCAGATGCTACGATAGCAGTGAAGACCAAAGCCCAAGCCCTGGCCTGCCAGGACCTCAGGCTTTTGGCTGACACATCCTTAATGCCGCCTTCCCGCCACGGTACCAACCACCAACCAACATCCCAAAATACACTAGGGAAACGAACCCTGGACTATGGCTTGAGGATTATCGGCTTGCTTGCCAAGTCAGTGGAGTGGATAATGACGACTTCATTATCTGCAACCTTCCATTGTTCCTGGCCTATTCGGCACGAATATGGTTGGAACACCTTCTACCCAACAGAATCCAAAGTTGGGCGGACCTAAAAGAGATCTTCGTGGGGAACTTCCAGGGCACGTACAAGCGTCCTGGGAACCCATGGGATCTAAAAAACTGCCGATAGAAGGCCAGAGAAACCCTCTATGGGTACATCCGGTGTTTCGCCCGGTAGTGCAACAAGCTGCCTAACATCGCCGACACCGACGTTATAGGAGCTTTCCTGTCTGGGACCACCTGTGAGTCCCTGGTTCACAAGCTAGACCATAAGGGCCTGCAAACCACCAAGGAGCTCCTCGACATCACCACCAGCCACGCCTCAAAGGCAAGGTAGAGCAGGATGAGGATGCCAGCAAAGGCAGCTCCAACCATCCTATCAAGAAGAAGAATAAGCAGCAGCGTGAGGGCTCTCTCGTGGCCGCCACCAATAGCAAGGGGGGTTGAAAGCCCAGGGAGGATACCTTGGACCACTTCGAGAAGCTGCTCGAAGAGCCATGCCCAAACTATTCCTTCCTTATTAAGCATCTATACAAGGACTACAGCCTCATGAAGCGGTTCTTGTCCAGAGGCTTCAATAGGGGGAGCATGGGAAGGACCCAAGCTAGCCATGGACAATGCTGAGGGGATGGACAGCGGCTTTCCAACGTCGAATGGCTGCCTCATGATCTTTGAAGGGTCGGTGGCCTACGACTCCAAGCATCGCCAGAAGCTCGAGCGCCACGAGGTCTATATGGACGAACCGACCGCGCCTGTCTTCCTCTGGTGGTCAAAGTCCAACATAACCTTTGATCAGACCAACCACCTAGAGAGCGTCCCACAACCAGGGAGATATCCGCTCATAGTCGACCTGATCATCGGCATGAAGTGGCTCACCAAGGTACTGATGGATGGAGGCAGTGGCCTCAACAACATGTACGCTGAAACGCTTGACGCCATGGGCATTGATCGATCATGTGTCCGACCGACCGAAGCGCCTTTCCATGGCATCTGCCTAGAAAGCAGGCCATGCCACTTGGGTAGATCGATCTGCCCATCACCTTCGGGGATCCGACCAATTATAGGACGGAGACCCTCACCTTTGAGGTGGTCGGGTTCCATGGAACCTACCATGCCATCCTAGGACGTCCATGGTACGCGAAGTTCATGGCCATCCCTAACTACACCTATCTAAAGCTGAAGATGTTGGGGCCATGCAGGGTCATCACCATCGGCACCTCCTTCCAGCGTGCCTATGAATGCGAGGTCGAGTGCTACGATCACACCACGGTAATCATCGCCTCCAAGGAGCTTGCGGCCATTGGGAAGGAGGTCATCGAAGAAGCACCTGACCCCAAGCGGTCGGCCATGTCTTTTGAGCCAGTGGAGGGCGCCAAGGAGGTCCTCATAGACCCTAGTGGCTCCAAGGGTGAAGTGGTGTGCATTGGCACCATGCTTTCCTCCAAATAGGAAAGCGTGCTTATTGACTTCCTCCGCGTCAATAGAGACATCTTTGCGTGGAAACCCTCGGACATGCCGGGCATTCCAAGAGAAGTCACCGAGCATGCCTTGAAGATCAGGTTAGGCTCCAAGCCGGTGAAGCAGCGCCTGCATCACTTCAACAAGGGGAAATGTAGGGCCATCTATGAGTAGAGCGTGAAGCTTTGGGTGGCAGGGTTCATCAGGGAAGTATACCACCCAGAGTGGTTAGCCAATTCCGTCCTTGTATGAAAGAAGAGCGGAAAATGGAGAATGTGTATTGACTACATGGGTCTCAACAAAGCATGTCTAAAGGATCCATTTCCTTTACCACACATAGACTAAGTGGTTGACTCTATCTCAAGGTGCGAAACCCTTTGCTTCCTTGATGCGTACTTTGGGTACCATCAAATCACAATTAAACAGTCCGACCAGCTCGCAACATCTTTCATCACCCTGTTTGGATCATTCTGCTACATCACAATTCCATCCGGTCTGAAGAACATAGCGGCTACGTACCAGCATTGTATGCTCAAGTGTTTCAGAGACCTCTGTAACACCTCTGGTGTTTTAAACACTAAAATATGCCATGCCATCATATGCATTACACATCATTTTTGAGTTAGTGAAAACTTTGATAATGCATTCACTAAAACAAGTTTACTTTTATGATTATATGTGTTGACTTGTATGGATGAATCAAGGTCATAACTCTAGTATTAAATTTGAATTCCAAAACCCTAATTTCCAGCCTTTAAATTCTGCCCTGGAAAACCTAATTCAAAATCTAAGCACATTTTGGGGTTGAGCCTAAAAGGAAAAGTGTAGAGCTTATCAAGGTGTACAAAGTTGGTTTTTAGAGTTTTCAAAGTTGTTATATAAAATTTGAAGTAATTTGAAAGGGGATAAATTCTTAAAGTGCCCCCTTTTGGTTTCAAACTTGCATTTTCAAATCTAGATAGATTTTGGGTATGGTTATTAAAGCAAAGTTGTCGAACTTTGAATTTGGAACAACTTTTATTTTTGGAGATTTTTGAGTTTCCATACAAATTTGAGAGTAATTTGAGAAATGAAGCGAGTGGCAATTCGGTAAATAGTTGGAACAGTGCAAGCAGGCAGACTCTCACCGTCGGTGAGCTTCTACCGGCTTCCAGGCGTGGCCGTTGCCACCTCCTGCTTCGTGCTGGCATGGGGAAGCTACTGTGTGTCATCTCCATGTTCCTTGGCCGCGCTATAAAGCTAGGACGCCGTCGTTGTCCTCATCCGTTCCTTCCTCAGTTTTCCCTGTCAGCGCCGCCTTGCTCCGACGAGCTCATGCCGAAGCCGTAGAGCCCTCCCAGTCTTAGCCGAGCATGTCACCATGATCGCCATCACCTAGCGCCTCCAGATCACCCACTTGCCTAGCATCTTTCCCTTTGGTTTGCCCGGAGTAACCTCGTCTTCTCCAACTCCAGCAAGGCCCCGCCGAGATCAGTTCCACCGTGGACAGGGAGTTCGGGTGGGATTCTTGCTTCAGCTTTTGCTGTTTCTTGATCTTCATTCTCTCATGATGCTCATGAGCTTGATTGTTGATCATTTGGTCTGCTGCTTTACTCAGAATGGAGCTTCACCGTGAGTACACGCCGCCGCCATCGTCTCCAACGTCGACGACTTAGCTCCGACTCGCCACAGCCATCGTTCTCGAGCGCATCAGCTTCGGGGTGAGCCACTGATCATGCCTGTGTGGTCTTTTTAACCTCTACCACACCATAGCCACTGGACCACAGGACGCCGGCGAGTTTTGCTCCGCCGTGTCGCTGTGCTCGTTGATGCTTGCATTGTAGAGCGTTGGGGGTTCTATTAAGGGCTCAGTTAAGTCCGTTAGGAGTTGCTGAGTACGCCAAAGACCTTTGTATCGCCAGTGAAGTCATAGATCATCGGGCGCACATCGGCCGTGCTCCGCTAAGCCACCATCGTCACCGGCAAGGTCACTCTAGTGACCTAGAGCTTCAACCCGTGACACCGGTGTGTGCGCAATGGCTAGGAGATCATGTTGGTCCGATTCCCACCCTCGGAAACCTCACCGCCGGTGAGAACGTGTAGGTCAGAGGCTTGCCGTCGCGCTGCTCTCACTAACGGGTGGGACCCCGATGTCAGTGACTGTTTGTTTGAAAATGAATTTTTCTAATTTGCAGAAATGATTAATAGTGCTATGATTTGTTTATTTTGTGTAGAATTAAATAGAGCTCCAAAAATTATGAAAATTTTTGTGTGACCTCTTTGAGATGTAAACGTTTTAGGAAAAATATTAAATGTTACTTTTCAGTACATTTTGAATGTGATAAAAATTGGTCGATTTAATTAAGAAATGGATTTTCATGATTTTTCTGGGCTTGTATAATTATCCAAAAAATTATGGGAATTGTTTTTACACTTAGTTATCATGTGATGAGCCTTCACAAAATTTTTGAGCTCAATTGGAAAAAAGTTGATTTATTTCATAATTGTGAATTAATTGTTAATTAATAAAAACAAATATTAACCCTTAATGACTTAGGTGTTGTTTGAATTTGGGATTGAGTGATGACCTTGGGTCATAAGCATAAAATGATCCTTGACAGTTAAAGTAAGTGTTTAAGTTTATATAAAGATTTATTTAGTTTTTGGCTTGTAACTATACCGCGAAGGAAAGTTGTATTCAAGTTATTAACTTTTGCATCCATCGTCAAGCATCATGTTTTATATCTCGCATCATTTTAAACATGGCATTATTACTATGTGTAGTGAACGAAAGTGTGAATGTGGTAGTCAACCAAGTTGTTGAGGGAGTTAATCCGCCTGTTGAGGTCGGGTTTGATATCTGTGGAACATCTCCGGAATCAGACTTTTCCGACAATCAAGGCAAGCCCCGGATGCATTTAAACCTACCTTGTGTTTTACAAATTTATATCACTTTTGCTTTTAAATACTGCATTAAGTGATTAGGAGTTGAGTGGAAACCTAATTGGTGCATTACCAACCTCGCTTTTCCATATCAACCTTGTTACCAGTTTCAATTCAGGAATGCCCACTTATGCTTAGCCATGCCTAGACCGATGAAAGTCGGGTGATTACCTATCACCTGCGAGATATAAATGGATTTTTGGGTATGATTGGGTATTTATGTTATCATGAGATATAATCTTGTGGAGTAATAATTCTAGACCGGGTGGACTCGGTGTATGAGAGCCATAAGACATGGATGTCCTGTGAGCGGGTTCTTTCCGCCTGTGTCGGTTAAGAACCGTCTGTTGTTGAATTGCATGAGGTGAGACTTTGTAGTACTGGACACATACTCCGGTAAGCCTTAACTCGACTATTCTATTACAGGAATGGCTACTCACGCACTAGGAGTGGAGAGATGGCGAGAGTAGTGTGTACCCACGTGGCCATAGACTGGATTGGTGGAGTACTGTATTCTCGGGTGGCGCAGACCCATTCTTATTTTAGAGGATCTGAGGGTAGGTTGGTATATGTAGGTCGGGGACCTGCATATGTTGTGTGGTTGGGAATCCCTAGCTAGGTTATAATTGGTTCGAATCATCGTTGCTCCTCGGTTATGGAGACTCAACTCACTGTTCATCATCGTAGTTAATAAATGAAACTTGAGGAAAATTTGAGAAAGGGTTGATATGAAGTTCGTGATCTCAATACGGATCATGGTAGATTCATATATGATTTTGATAAGGGTTATTTGTTGAAAGAAAGAATCTTGTTAGAGAGCTTTTACGCAAAAGAACTTTGATTCTTGTTAAAGCCCTACCTTGAATCCCTAAGCATGCATTCCTAAGTTTTCTCTATTTATATGTCGGTTTAGTCTTATTGAGTACTTTTGTTCTTAGGGTTCGTTAACCCTTGTTGCAGGTGAGCCTCATGGGCAGGTCTATCTTGGACCATGCTGCATGACGGTTGTTCAAATCGAAGATGTCGAGTAAATGTGTGGTCCTTGGGTAGGGCACTTTTATTGTGTGTGTTGTTTTATGTTACTAAGCTACTCCACTATTATGGTTTGTAATAATAATTGTACTTAGTTTGTGAAACAACTATTTTGTAACTAAGTTATTATAAGACTTCCGCTATTTTACTCTGATGTATGTTAATGAATAAACTGTTGTAATACTGCAATAACTCTGTGATAGATCCTGCTCGAAAGAAATCGTGGATGATTCGGGTTTCCTGAGGACACCCGACATGCTTCTTAAGTTACCAGGAACATATGCATAGTCGTCAGAAGTCATTGGACAATGACAGGTGCATATGGGCCCTATTATTTAGGAGGTTCTGCCATAGAATGGTATCAGAGCGACCATTACAAAGTTTTTGTAGTATTGTTTTACAAAAAAACTTCAAAACGATTTGGGGCATATAAATTTAATCTGTTAATTTGGTCCAAATTGCTTCCGACTTATCTTAATTCATTCTCGCCATTCCTTATTTGATTAAAAAGGTTTTATATGGTGGAGTAGTAATCTTATTATGCCCTATATAATAAGAACTATTGTTTATGTACCTTATGAGCTTTGATGTTCAAGTTTCGTAAGAACGATTCATGCATCATGATTAATCCACTTGTTAATTACTTTCCCTCTTAGTTTGGGTTGAGTAGTATAAGTCCCATTCTTACTACTCTTTAGACTTTTCTCAGATTGTCTTATGGTTATTAAATCTTGCTTTCTATAGTATTGCTCATACCAAGGTAATGCCCCATAAGTCCGTTGGACCCAAAGGAGTTCCTCATCACCAGCTTGCCCCTAGGAGTGATGGTGCTAGCAATAGCAGCTTTAGGCCTGATCCCTAGGCTAAGGTACAGAGGCTTTCAGCAGAGTTAGCACAGGTACTAGAGATAGGGCCTTGGATGCCATCTAGGTAGGCAAGTTATAGGATCAATTGAGGTGTCTTACCACCGCTCACAAGAACTGTGAGCGTATGTTAGTTCGTATGGTGGAAGGAAGAAATGAAGCTTGGCATAGAGAAGATGTAGCTAGAGCCTGAGTTCATGAGTTAGAGTTTTATGTAGAAGACTTAGAAGAATATTATACCAATCTGATTGAAGAAGTCCATAGGCTAAACAATCTCCTGAATCCAAATCATGAGCCTCAGGCAGATGCAATGGACCCAGGTGTCATCATAGCAGATGATGACGAGCCTAAAGAGGAAGAAGAAGAGGATCCAGAAGAAGTAGTGGTGGTCAATGAAAGTGATGATGAAGGTGGAAATGTTTCTAGAATGGATACCGATCCCGAGGTTTGATGTGATCAAGGAGAAGAGTAGAGTTGTAATATAGTGAGCTCTAGTCTAGCTGGGTAGTCTTGCTTAAGTGCAGACTTGTGTATAAATAAGTTAACCCAATGTAATGTGTTTGTAGTAAGCTCTTTTAATATTTCAATAAATGCTTGTGAGTAAAGTTTGGTTTGTTATGAATAGATGCCTCATACTCGGGCTTCGTATATTCCTAGTTCTTCGCAAGACGAGGGTGGTGTTCCTGATTCACCACCACTTCCACCAACTTTGGCTGATGCTATCACAACACTAGTCCATGTGACCGTAGATAATGCTCGGTTGCTTTGGGAGTTAGCTCAAAGCAATCAAAAATATAATGCAAGGGAATCGTGGTCGTAATCATCAAAGGCAGGAAGCTACGTATGTTGACTTCATGGATACACGACCACCAGTATTTACCAAGGCTGACAAACCACTTGAAGCTGATGATTGGCTTTGTACCATAGAGTAGAAGTTCGACCTCATTCCATGCACTGAGTTCTAGAAGCCTATTTTTGTTGCCTAACATCTTAGAGGTGCAGCAGGTGCTTGGTGGGTGAACCTTGTGGCCATGCAACCAGCCGGTACTCGGTTAACTTGGGCTAAGTTCCGCACTACTTTTCATGCCCATTATATTTCAGATGGAGTTATGGCCATGAAGCTTGATGAGTTTCTTGCTTTGAAGCAAGGTGATCAAACAGTCATGCAGTATGTGGGCAAGTTCAATCACCTTTCACAGTATGCACATGAGCATGTTAACATGGATGCCAAGAAGAAGAAATGGTTCATGCGTGGTCTTAGGACCAAACTTCAGACCATGATTACTACTTGCATAAATGTCACGTATCATGAGGCAGTTAACATTGCTATTGCTTCAGAGGAAAAATATCGATAGCATAAGAAAATTAAGAAGAAAAAGAGCGTGTCATCTGTGTCTTTTGGCAGCAATCAAAAGAGACATAAGATAATTTATCATCCGGTGAATCACTACCATCCTCCTTATCGCCCGCCGTAGTTCCAAGCCGGTCAACAACCAAATGTCCATCCTACCATAACTTACTCAAACTCACAACAGACAAATGCTCTTGGTGTTCGTGCTCCAACACCCCAAGGACACAATTACCCATGTTTCAATTGTGGGAAGTCAGGTCATTTCTCTAGGGAATGCCCGTATCCTAAGCAGTATAATCCAAATTTTTAGAAGGCTCCTAGAAATCAACAACAGGGTCAAGCTCAGGACAAGAACAATAACCAAAATGCTCAGAAGGGCAAAAATGAAAAGAAGATAGGGCGGGTTTTCTATACTCAAGCTGGGGAGATTCTAGAAGGGGAACCCGTAATGCTAGGTATGTTTCCTGTCGCCGATCATCCTGCAGTTATCCTTTTGGATTCTAGTGCATCTCATACATTCATCAATAGAACCTTTGTCATAAAGCATGAAATTCCAATTGGGGAAACAAAGGAGAATTTTTATATACAGTCGCCCGGGGGACGTCTATGTACTAAGAAAATGGTGTACCAGGTACCCATAAGCCTGGGTGGGCACATTTTTCCCACTACCATGATTATTTTAAAAGATCTAGATATAGATGTGATCCTGGGTATGAACTGGATGTATCAGCATAAGGCTATTGTAGATACTTTGAATAGGACAATAAGGTTGAGTTTGCTAGACAGTAATTCTTAGCTTCTTATCCAACTTCCAATCTTAAAGAGATCAGTGGAAAAAGTTTGTGCAACTTTCGTCAAAGAGATTAGAGATATCCCTGTAGTCTGTGAATTTTTAGATGTTTTTCCGGAAGATTTACCCGGTCTACCACCTGATAGAGATGTTTAGTTTGGAATAGATCTTAAGCCTAGAATAGCTCCAATCTCTAGGAGAGCTTATAGGATGCTTCCCAAGGAATTAGCTGAGTTGAAGACTCAATTACAAGAGTTGATTGATAAAGGTTTTATCCAATCTAGTTCATCACCTTGGGGATGTCCTGCAATTTTTGTGAAAAAGAAAGATGAGACCCTGAGATTGTGTGTTGACTATCGACCATTGAATGAAGTGACAATTAAAAATAAATATCCCTTACCTTGGATAGATTTACTTTTTGATCAACTGATTGGAACCAAGGTTTTCTCCAAGATTAATTTAAGGTCAGGATGTCATCAAATCAAAATTAAGCCTGAAGATATTCCCAAAATGGCATTTACTACCAGATATGGATTATATGAGTACCTAGTAATGTCTTTTGGTTTGACGAATGCCCAGCTCACTTTATGTATCTGATGAATTCAGTGTTCATGCCCGAGCTAGACAAGTTTGTAGTAGTCTTTATTGATGACATCTTAATATATTCCAAGAACAAGAAAAAACATGCTGAACATCTCCGAGTTGTTCTGACACGTCTAAGAGAACATCAGTTATATGCCAAGTTTAGTAAGTGTGACTTCTGGTTAAAGGAAGTGCAGTTCTTAGGGCATGTCTAATCAGTTGAAGGAGTTGCAGTAGATCTAAGCAAAGTTAAGGATATAATAGATTGGAAACCACCAACCACTGTTCATCAGGTTCGAAGTTTTCTAGGAATGGCGGGTTATTACCGTCGTTTCATTCTAGATTTCTCTAGAATATCCAAGTCCATCACTGGATTGTTGAAAAACTAAGCCAAGTTTGTCTGGTCACCTGACTATGAAGAAGCTTTCCAGATCTTGAAGAGATTGTTAACCACTGCACCAGTGTTAGCACAGCCATATATCGAGAAGCCGTTTGACGTTTATTGTGATGCTTTTGGTATTGGTATTGGATGTGTATTGATGCAAGAAGGTCGAGTCATCGCCTATGCTTCCAGACAACTTAAGCGACATGAAGAACATTATCCAACCCATGATCTGGAGTTAGCAGCAGTTGTCCATGCTTTGAAGATTTGGCGGCATTACCTGCTTGGTAATACTTGTCATATTTATATAGATCACAAGAGTTTAAAATATATCTTTACTCAATTAGAATTGAACATGCAGCAAAGAAGATGGTTGGAATTGATTAAAGATTATGACTTGGAGGTGCATTACCACCCTAGTAAGGCAAATGTGGTTGCAGATGCACTCAGTCGTAAGAGTCATTGCAATTGCATGACTGTGAAGACAATGGATCCAACTTTATGTCATGAGATGGAAAAGTTGAATATAGAGATAATTCAACAAGGTAGTTTGACCAATATAACTGTTGAATCAACTATTCGAGACCAAATTATTGCCACTCAGAAAGAAAACAAGGGTATGGCCCATATCAAAGAAAGAGTCAAGAATGGAAAAGTGGCATGCTTCAGAATAGATGATGCAGGTGTGCTATGGTTCAAGAATCGCCTTGTGTTACCAAAGGTCCCTAAGTTGCGACAGTTGATTCTTGAAGAGGCACATACCACCAGGTTCTCTATTCATCCGGGAAGTAATAAAATGTACCATGACTTGAAACAGAGATTTTGGTGGACCAAAATGAAGATAGAGATTGCTCGATATATAGCCAAGTGTGATACTTGTCAAAAAGTAAAAGCTATACATTTAAAGTCCGCTAGAGAGTTACAGCCGTTACCTATTCCAGCTTGGAAGTGGGAGGATATTAGTATGGACTTTATCGTCGGTCTACCCAAGACATCGAAAGGTTTTGACTCAATATGTGTTATTGTAGATCGACTGACTAAGTCAGCACATTTTCTTCCAGTCAAGAGTATATATCCCACTATCCAATATGCCAAGATGTATTTAGCATGAATCATGAGCTTACATGGTGTACCAAAGACCATTGTGTCGGATAGAGGTACACAGTTTGTTTCCAACTTTTGGAAACAATTACATGCTTCGATGAGTACTAAACTTCTATATAGTACCGCTTATCATCCACAGACTGATGGTCAGACTGAAAGAGTAAATCAAATACTTGAAGATATGTTAACGTGTTGTGTCCTTAACTATTCCAATAAGTGGGATGAATGTTTGCCTTTGGTTGAGTTCTCATACAACAATAGTTATCAAGAGAGGATTAAGATGGCTCCATTTGAAGCACTCTATGGTCGTAGATGCCGAACGTCGCTAAATTGGTCTGAACCTAGGGAAAGATGGTTCTTTGGAGTTAACCTTGTGAAAGAAACCAAAGAGAAGGTTAGGCAGATACAAAATAATTTGAAGATAGCTCAGTCTTGACAAAAGAGTTATGCAGATAAACGACGTCGACCATTGGTGTTTAACAAGGGAGATTATGTATATCTGAAGATATCACCAATGAAGAGAGTCAACCATTTCGATGTTAAAGGCAAGTTAGCACCTCATTATATTGGACCATTTCAAATATTGGAGAGGTGTGGAAAGGTGGCATATTGCTTGAAGTTACCAGAACATCTCTCAGCTGTACACGATGTGTTCCATGTCTCCCAGTTAAAGAAATGTCTTCAAGTGCCTGATCAAAATATTGATATTGAAGGAGTGGAGCTTGAACCTGATTTGACCTATTCGGAATATCCTATCCGAGTTCTGGATCAGAAGGACCGTGTCACACGAAGGAGGACAATCAAGTTCTACAAGATATAATGGAATCAACAATAAGAAGAAGAAGCTACTTGGGAATCCGAAGATTTCTTGCTAGAACAGTTTCTGGAGTTTCTTGCGTCGATATAGAATAATGTTAGTTGTGTTTTGTCTTTATGAACCATGTTTTGTAAAGGGACCTTAGCTATTTTATGGTCAGGTTTTGAATGTTTTTGCTTGACACATTTCCTTTTCCATTACTTTATCCTAGGACTTTTAAATCTCGGGACGAGATTTCTTTTAGGGGGAAAGGTTGTAACACCTCTGGTGTTTTAAACACTAAAATATGCCATGTCATTATATGCATTGCACATCATTTTTGAGTTAGTGAAAACTTTGATAATGCATTCACCAAAATAAGTTTACTTTTATGATTATATGTGTTGACTTATATGGATGAATCAAGTTCATAACTCTAGTATTAAATTTGAATACCAAAACCCTAATTTCCAGCCTTTAAATTCTACCCTGGAAAACCTAATTCAAAATCTAAGCACATTTTGGGGTTGAGCCTAAAAGAAAAAGTGTAGAGCTTGTCAAGGTGTACAAAGTTAGTTTTTAGAGTTTTCAAAGTTGTTATATAAAATTTGAAGTAATTTGAAAGGGGATAAATTCTTAAAGTGCCCCCTTTTGGTTTCAAACTTGCATTTTCAAATCTAGATAGATTTTGGGTATGGTTATTAAAGCAAAGTTATAGAACTTTGAATTTGGAATGACTTTTATTTTTGGAGATTTTTGAGTTTCCATACAAATTTGAGAGTAATTTGAGAAATGAAGCGAGTGGCAATTCGGTAAATAGTTGGAATAGTGCAAGCAGGCAGACTCTCACCGTCGATGAGCTTCTACCGGCTTCTAGGCGCGGCCGTTGCCGCCTCCTGCTTCGCACTGGCATGGGGAAGCTGCTGCGTGTCGTCTCCATGTTCCTTGGCCGCGCTATAAAGCCGGGACACCGTTGTCGTCCTCATCCGGTCCTTCCTGTATTTTTCCCTATCAGCGCCGCCTTGCTCCAATGAGCTCACGCCAGAGCCGTAGAGCCCTCCTAGTCTCAGCCGAGCATGTCACCATGATCACCATCACCTAGAGCCTCCAGATCACCCACTTTCCCAGCATCTTTCCCTTTGGTTTGCCCGGCGTAACCCCGTCTTCTCCAACTCCGGCAAGGCCCCACCGAGATTAGTTCCACCGTGGATAGGGAGTTCGGGTGGGATTCTTGCTTCAGCTTTTGCTGTTTCTTGATCTTCATTCTCTCGTGATGCTCATGAGCTTGATTGTTGATCGTTTGGTTGGCTGCTTTACTTAGAACGGAGCTTCACCGTGAGTACACACCGCCACCATCGTCTCCAACGTCGATGACTTAGCTCTGACTCGCCGCAGCCATCGTTCTTGAGCGCATCAGCTTCGGGGTGAGCCACTGATCATGCCTGTGCGGTCTTTTTAACCTCTACCACACCATAGCCACTAGACCGTGGGACGCCGGTGAGTTTTGCTCTGTTGTGTCGCTGTGCTCGTCGCTGCTTGCGTTGTAGAGTGTTGGGGGTTCTATTAAGGGCTTGGTTAAGTCCGTTAGGAGTTGCTGAGTACACCAAAGAGCTTTGTATCACCAGTGAAGTCATAGATCATTAGGCGCACATCGGCCGTGCTCCGCTGAGCCGCCATCGTCACCGGCAAGGTCACTCCAGTGACCTAGAGCTTCAACCCACGCCACCGGTGTGTGCGCAATGGCTAGGAGATCATGTTGGTCCGATTCCCGCCCTAGAAACCTCGCCACCAGCGAGAATGCGCCGGTTAGAGGCTTGCCGTCATGCTGCTCTCACTAACGGGTGGGACCCCGATGTCAGTGACTGTTTGTTTGAAAATGAAATTTTCTAATTTGCAGAAATGATTAATAGTGCCGTGATTTGTTTATTTTGTGTAGAATTAAATAGAGCTCCAAAAATTATGAAAATTTTTGTGTGACCTCTTTGAGATGTAAACGTTTTAGGAAAAATATTAAATGTTACTTTTCGGTACATTTTGAATGTGATAAAAATTGCTCAAATTAATTAAGAAATGGGGTTTCATGATTTTTCTAGGCTTGTATAATTATCCAAAAATTATGAGAATTGTTTTTACACTTAGTTATCATGTGATGAGCCTTCACAAAAATTTTGAGCTCAATTGGAAAAAGTTGATTTATTTCATAATTTTGAATTAATTGTTAATTAATAAAAACAAATATTAACCCTTAATGACTTAGGTGTTGTTTGAATTTGGGATTGAGTGATGACCTTGGGTCATAAGCATAAAATGATCCTTGGCAGTTAAAGTAGGTGTTTGAGTTTATAAAAATATTTAGTTAGTTTTTGGCATGTAACTATACCGCGAAGGAAAGTTGTATTCAAGTTATTAACTTTTGCATCCATCGTCAAGCATCATGTTTTATATCTCGCATCATTTTAAACATGGCATTATTACTACGTGTAGTGAACAAAAGTGTGAACATGGTAGTCAACCAAGTTGTTGAGGGAGTTAATCCGCCTGTTGAGGTCGGGTTTGATATCTGTGGAACATCTCTGTAACCGGACTTTTCTGATAATCAAGGCAAGCCTCGGATGCATTTAAATGTACCTTGTGTTTTACAAATTTATATCACTTTTTCTTTTAAATACTACATTAAGTGATTAGGAGTTGAGTGGAAACCTAATTGGTGCATTACCAACCTTGCTTTTCCATATCAACATTGTTACTAGTTTCAATTCAGGAATGCCCACTTATGCTTAGCCATGCTTAGACCGATAAAAGTCAGGTGATTACCTGTCACCTATGAGATATAAATGGATTTTTGGGTACGATTGGGTATTTATGTTATCATGAGATATAATCTTGTGGAGTAATAATTCTAGACCGTGCGGACTCGGTGTATGAGAGCCACACGACATGGATGTCTTGTGAGCAGGTTCTTTCTGCCTGTGTCGGTTAAGAACCGTTCGTTGTTGAATTGCATGAGGTGAGACTTTGTAGTACTGGCCACATACTCTGGTAAGCCTTAACTCAGCTATTCTATTACAAGAATGGCTACTTGCGCATTGGGAGTGGAGAGATGGCGAGAGTAGTGTGTATCCACGTGGCCATGGGCTGGATTGGTGGAGTACTGTATTCTTGGGTGGCACGGATGCATTCTTGTTTTAGAGGATCTGAGGATGACTCCTTGCTGGTCATCGGCCAAGTCATGAAGGAGTCGAGCTGCCATGATGCCAAGATGGTTGCATACTATCAAGAAGTCCACCAGCTGGAGGACAAGTTCGATGGCCTTGAGCTCAATCACATCCCGAGGTGTCTCATTGAGGCGGCTGACGCGCTAGTGAAGGCGGCATCCGACCGAGAGCTAGTGCCGACAGGCATCTTCGCCAGTGATCAGCATTAACCCTCGGTTCGCTATGAGGAGTCAGAACAAGCTAGTGATGGGCCGCCTGCCCTAGGCTCGAGGGCTAACCAACCGTTGGCTCCATCTAACCCTGAGGTCATGGTGCTTGATGAGGATCCAACGATAGAGCCTGACCCTTTAGCTGACTAGAGGATGCCTTATCTCGACTACCTTCTCCATGAGGCGCTGCCGATGGACAAGACGAAGGCTCGATGGCTCATGCATCGTGCCAAGTCTTTGGTCCTTGTTGAGGGCGAACTCTACAAGCAAAGTCACACCGGGATCCTACAATGCTACATCCCCATCGAACAAGGGAAGCGGTTACTAAGCGATATCCACGGTGGGATTTGTGGTCACCATGCCACGCCTGGAACCCTGGTCGAAAACACATTCTGTCAAGGCTTCTACTGGCTAACCACAGTAGCCGATGCTGAACAGATTGTGAGCACCTATGAAGGGTGTTAGTGCTATGCTCGGCAGACCCACCTGCTAGCCCAAGCACTCCAGACGATCCCCATCACGTGGCCAGTCGTGATCTGGGGGCTTGATTTGGTTGGACCTCTCCAAAGAGCGCCTAGAGGCCATACCCACTTTCTTGTCACCATAGACAAGTTTACAAAGTGGATAGAGGCCTGACCGATCTCCATGATCAAGTCTGATCAAGTCGTGCTATTCTTCCTTGATATCATCCATCGCTTTGGAGTACCGAACTCCATTATCACAGACATTAGCATGCAGTTCACCGGGAAGAAGTTCCTCCAATTCTGCGATGAATATCACATCTGCGTCGATTGGGTCGCCGTAGCGCACCCCTTCATGAATGAGCAGGTCAAGCGCATAAACAACATGGTCCTATAGGGCCTCAAGCCTAGGATCTTCAACCGGTTGAACAAATTTGGTGGACGATGGGTCGTAGAGCTTGCCATGGTGCTTTGGAGCCTAAGGATGACCCCTAGCCAGGCCACTAGCTACACACCATTCTTCATGGTCTATGGTTCTAAGGCTATCCTCCCGACTGACTTCAACTATGGAGCACCAAGGGTCTAGGCATATGATGAACATGGAGCTGAGGCATCCCTCGAGGATGCCATGGACTAGTTGGATGAAGCGCACGATGTTGCCCTCCTCCGCTCTAGCCGAGACATTTTCTGCGCCTGAACCTCTCTCACGATTAAGGCCTAAAAGCGAGGTTTGTGGAAACAAACGCTAAGTAAAACAGATCGGGCTGTGAGAGACCTTTGCCTCAGTAGCTACGATGCCTTTGCTCACCAGCGTGATCAGAGTTTTTTCCACACCCTGGGATTTTTTAGCCTTAGTCACAAAAAGTGTTGATGCGCGTCTAAGAGTTTATCCACCTAGCCAACTTTCTCTATGCCCAACCCCCTATCATGTTAAGACCTATGAGCTAGGGTTGTGGGAACAAGCTCTGAGTATAACTGGTCGAACTATGAGAAACCTATGCCCTAGCGGCTACGATGCCTTTGCTCACCAGTGTGATCAGAATTTGCTCACCTGCACCCTGAGCTTTACGACCTTAATGATGGAAAGAGTCGGAATGCACTAACCTTTTTATACAAAAAGGGGAGAAGGGCTAAAAAGTTGTTTGGCTATAACGAAATTTAAGAGCTTGTCTATTTATTACAAGTTCACTGCCTGGCTTATCTACCTAACTAAATTCTTACGCGGGTTGTTCTCATCCTCTATCTCTGCAGGTAAGTCCTATCCCAATGGGGCAATACAAGTTGACCAGATGACTTAGCCACTGCCGAGGGACAGGTAGGGAGCAGCAGGATGCCCCACACGGGTTATGCCAATGCCGTTACGAATGATGGACCTAGATTCTGCTCGAACATATCCAGTAAGAGCTCCCTGAACCCATCACTTGTGCCATCGAGGTACATCCTATGCCAGCGGGTCACCCAAGTCGATCAAATGATTCAGGCCACTGCCGAGAGATGAGTCACCCTTACTTTACGTGCATTAATTTCGCTATCGAGCCCCTAACCTCAGCAATGGCAAGGGGTCGGGTCTCGCTCAGGGGCTAGCAAGAGTGTCTATTTGGTAGACATTCTCAATGCCCGACCCCTTTCTTGTGCTAAAACCTAAAGGCAAGGTTTGTGGAAACAAACGCTAGGTCAAATTGGTTAGACTACAAGAAACCTACGCCCTAGTAGCTATGGTGTTTTTTGCTCACCAGCATAATCGGAGTTTGTTGCACGCACTCCAAGATTTTAGCCTCTGCCTTCCCAGGAAGGATTTGGAGGGGCCTACATGTAGAATCTCCATCGAGGAGAAGCCAGCAGGCCGCCCAAAGTTGATCGGATAGCCTCGGCTACTGCCGAGAGATGGTTAGGGAGTAGCGGGATGTCCCATGCAAGTCACATCAATTCCATCACGAATGATGGACCCGGACCCCACATGGACATACTTGGTAAGAGCTCCCCGAACCCATCACTAAAGCCATTGAGGTAACTTTACCTACCCCCACTTTACTTCTCTAGTACATGAGAATTCATTCATCCATTCTCATGCATGCATTCATACATTTATCCATACATTCATCTCATACATCCAAGCATTGCATATGCAATTATTGCATCACAATGCTTCACGGCGCGTCACGAAGCGGTAGTCGTCTCATTCGACATGAGCGGTGACCGACCGAGGTTTGAAGGCCGGCCCATGAAGGGCTCAAGGCCATCTTGCATCAAACAAAGCCAGTGGAGAAAAATGGAGATGAGCCCCAGTAGACCTTACCTGACCTTGCTCAAAAGTGGACATGGACATCTCGACCTTTCTCGTTCGATCCTAATCTCGAGCCAAGCCCATAGAATCTCCATTGAGGAGAGGCCAACAGGCCACCTGAGTTGCTCTCTAGAGTGACATGGGCATCTTCCAGGAGGCGGGTTAAGGAGCAGTGGAATGCCAACCCCATCAGTGAATGATGGAATCAGATTCCACTCAGACATGCCGTTAGCGAGCTCACCGAGCGCGACACTTGAGCCATCAAGGCAAGTGTCGTTAGCTCAGCCCCTTTGGTTGTGAAAACTGTGGATGGGGTGATGCATGAAACATGGCTGACCCCCACTAAGCCCCACAGGGCTTGGGGGCTCGAGTCGCCCGACCCAAAGTCGGGAATCCAACTAACCGGGGTTCGAAGGCCAACCCATGAAGGGCTCAAGGCCACCACGCATCGAATAGAGCCAGGGGAGAAAACACAGATGAGCCCCGGTGGCCTTTGCATGACCTGCTCAGAAGCAGATAGGGTCATCTGGACCTTCTCGTTCGATCCTAACCTCGAGCCGAGCCCGTAGAATCTCCACCGAGGAGAGGTCAGTAGGCCACCGGAGTCGCTCTCTAGAGCAACATAGAAATCTACCGAGAGGCTAGTTAAGGAGCAGTGGAATGCCATATGAGGGCTATGTCGACCCTTTCACGAATGACGGACTTAGATTCCACTAGAACATGCCCGATAGTGAGCTCACCTAGCGCGTCACTCGAGCCATTGAAACAAGTGACGTAAGCTCAACCCCTCCGGTTGCAGAAACCATGGACGAGGCAACGATCATAAAGACAAGCTAACCCTCGACCGGACCCCTACTACGCACGGGGGCTCGAGGAAAGTCGGACTCGCAAGGAGACCGAATGTGCGGTCGTAGAGCGATGGCTCAGATCCTAGGGAGGGGGTACACACAAAAACAAGAGATGCTTTCTCCTACTAGTTTTGCTATCCTCTCCTCAATCTTTAGTGACACCCGACCCTAGCAATGGCAAGGGGTTAGGGCTCACTTGGGGGCTGATAAGGGTATACATACACCCTTTCTAAAATAGTCACCATGCCCGACACCCTTCCTCATGTTAAACCTAGTAGCAAGGTCTACAGAAACGAACGACTGAGCAAGGCTGGTCGAACTACGAGAAACCTACGCCCCAGCGGCTATGGCACTCTTGCTTACTAGAGTTTCCCTCCCACGCCTCAAGCTCTACGGTCTTAAGAAACGAAAGGGTCAGAATGCATGAACCCCTTTTCACACATAAAAAGGGAGGAAAAACAAATTCGTTCGCACCAAAACAAAAGAACAGACTTGGTCAAATGAAACAAAATAACAAGTTTATTTAATTGATACACAAGGGTCGGCCCTTGTCCACTGATTACAATAATGATTGACCGACCTATTGAACTAACTAACCCCTCTAGGGGAGAACTATGCCTTTGATCCTGTCTGCTAGGTCCTAAGAATGGGGAGCCACCGCCACTTCCATCTCCTCCAGCTCATGGACTTCATAGCCAGGTGTGAAGCCCTAGCTCATTGTCGCCAGATCAATGCTGTCCCCATAGTGAGAATGAGCAATCACGAAGGATTGATTGACCCTAGCACAAAGGGCATTCCTCTCAAGCTGGGCACCCACGCTGTGATCTCGATGGCATGGGCCTCGAGCGAACTGGTCCCCTCCAACCGCACCACCTCGAGGTCATCACAAACCACTCCAAGGGTGGCGCTCAGGATACCAAGCTCATCGCTCTCTGCCTAAAGATTCCTCCTCACCTCGGTGAGGTCCACGGCCGGCCTAGTAGAAACGCTCTTGGACTCCAGCTTCTAGGTTGTTGTGTTTCCATGCTCAGCCTAGATGGAGCCAACCTTCTGCTGTGCGTTGTCATGCTCCAACTAGGCATAGTCATGCTCTCAGAAGGCCTGGTCACCCTCCTTGTGAGCCATGCCGCATTCCGAGTGGAGCCTCTCCGTAGTTTGGAGCAGCTCATCCCGCTCCTTGCGCAGCCTAGCGACCGCCGTGGCATCTAGGTTCGCCTTCTTCTCTAGGGCCATGAGCTTCTCCTCGGCCCCCAGCTTCAGCTCCCTTTCCTTCTCAACCTCATTAGAAGGTCAAGGATCTACTGGTGGGTCTTAGTGTCCTTCTAGAGCAGCTCATCCCGCTCCATCCTAACCTTGGCGGCTTCCTCGCCGACCCTCCATGACCTCGCCGATAAGGCCTCGAATGCCTTCTCGGCCTCGACAGCATGCCGATGGGCCTCGACCACCCACAACCGAAGACCATTCGCCTCCACGGCGAGGGGAGTCAGCTCGGCCACCCTCTACTAGGCGGCAACAAGCTGAGCAGTCATCTCCCTGCGTAGCCATGCCTCCTCAATCTGGCAGTCCCAGGTTTCCTTCTGTTCATGAAGGAACCAAGACTTTCCTCAGCTATGAGCGATGAGGGACTTAAGGGAGATGATGGTCAGGATACAAAAAATATAGAGAGAAAGAAAAGGGCGAGAGGCAGGATCAAGCAAATACCCGGCTAGAGGGCACGACAACATCGCGCAAGGCACCCCTGGCATGGTTCAGTGTTTCCAACACAGACGCGATCCCCATGTCAAGGCTCTCCCGCTCCATACCCTTGGTGGCATCATTGAGGGTGAAGATGGTCGATGCCGGATCCTTTGGATTTGTCCACCAGAGTAGGGGCTCGCCCCATGCGGGCGAGTCCCTGCCTACCGACATCAGCACCAAGGATGACTCCCCACCAGCCCCAAGCAATGCTGACCTCTCTGCCACCACCATGACTCTCGGGGACCCCTCGACCATGTCCCCCTCAGTCTGGCCCACACCAGGTGCCATCGCTTGGGCCGTCGATGGCGCGGGTCGCATCGGTGCGTTAGGCGCCACCATGATTGTTCCTCGCTATGGTCTACCTATCATAGCCACCACCGCCTCCACCTATGTCGGTGGGGCCCCGACCAGCTATGTCGCACCCACCACAGTCGGAACCACGACCACCGTCGGTAGCCTTGTCCGCCCCATCGTCAGCAGCGGCATCGCCGCCATCGCTGGTTGCTCTACGACCTCCGAAGGCACCCCTTGAGCCCCCATGTCCACCCATTCGGCTAAGGGCATGGGCACCACCATGGGCAGTGCATGTCCAACCAGATACGTAGTCGCGCTGGCGTCGCTCACCCGAAACGGGCATGGCGCCAGCCGACGGCTCCCGCCTCGCTTGAAGGGTGATGCTTTTCTTTGGCACCAACGCTAAAGGATTCCGCTGCCTACCGACGCTGCAAGGGATGAAAAACATAAGTTTTGATGAAATCCAACCAAAATAGGGAAGAACAGAGGAGCTGATAACTCACCTCAGCTCCTTTGGGGGACATGTACGTTTGGGGGGCGAACCCCCCATCCTCTGCTCCGATGAGGTCGTTTCGAGCCTGCTCCCTATTCCTAGGCAGATGGGCTCGCTCCCCTCTACTCTTGGGGCAAAGGAACAGTGAGAGCGATAAAAAAGTATTTTCTTCTGTCCCAATTGCCGATTAAATCACAATATAAAATAACCATACTCCTGGTTGGGCCCGACGGCACAACCCTAGGCCACCAAGATGAAGTCAACACAACCTCAAAGCTATGGCGTATGGGCCGCTAACATATGCATGTGTCAGACCACGACAATAGAGAAAAGTGCATGCGCAAGAATCCACGTACGTCTTTTGCCGATAGAATCCCTTTCCTCCATGGACATAGTGTATGCAGACATGGTGCACACCGCACCTCCTGTGCTATCTAACCCTAATTTCCTCCTATGGTGTTGGTGCCCGCAGATCTTGGAGGCTAGAGCGTTAGGGCACACAGTTGTCCATTTGAGCCTTTTGTTAGTTGGGCCTTTGGTTTTACTTCTATAGTAATTATGGGCTAGACTGTCAGGATGATATTTAATACACTTCTCATGGTCTATCGAATTAAACCATAGTGCATTTTTGTTTTGAAAAGTCCTCTTGGCCTCCCTGACTTTCATGATGTCCGATTTCCCTTATTCATAAAACCAGATTTTTAACCTCCTCAACTTTTAAAATAGTTTGTTTTTTGCATTCTACGTAGGTTTGGCCAACAATTTTGTATAACATGGTGTTACCTCAGCCACAGAGGTCGTAAATTAGACTTATGATAGTTTAGAGAGGTAAATTGAACAACTATTTTTTTAGAAAAAAATATGTTATAACTAATAATTGAAAGAAATTTTATTTTAGCATGGGAAATTATATATATATATATATATATATATATATATATATATATATATATATATATATATATATATATATATATATATATATATATATATATATATATATATATATATATATATATATATAACGAGAGTATCTACTAACTAGAGTAGTCTTTGTCACGTAGCTTTCTTTATAGCTTGGTTGGTCAACATCGACTAATTATAATTGATAACAAGAGCATCTGCTAGCAAATAAACATAAAAAAAGTGTCTATAGAATATTCTGTTGTTTTAGGCAACAAGAATAAGAGGACGAATAGTGAGAGAGCGAATGAGAGAGAGGAAGTCAAAGAGCCGAGTGCTTAGCCCAGAGTCCCTCTTCGCCTCCCCCTTTTATAAGAAAAGAGGCAGGAAAGGAGGTTCTCTTCATGTCCTTCGGTGAGGTTTGTATTTATAGAAACACCACTAGAGGCTACAAATTGACCACTTGGGGGCTTGTATTTACAAAAAAATGCCACTAAAGGCTACAAATGGCCCCTAAATATTATTTGGTGAGACCTAGGCTATGTAATTGGGCCCTAAACATGATAGTGGGATCCCCATTATATGACACACCCCAACAAGTAGCCCCCCAGCTATTCGATTTTGATCGAAAGTTCAAAACCCAATAGCTGAATACAACAAGGTGTGGCCCGAGTTACAACTCAGATTTGGTGCACAACTTTTGTCTATACATAGATAGTCTAGGGACTAATTTGCCTCTAGCTAGTCTTTGGCTTGTCTTTAGCTAGTCTTCGATGGCGCCCTTTGCTCGCGTGGCCCGGCTCTTAGCGTCTGGCTCATGACAACTCAACCTTCGTCAAAAAAGACATTGGTGTGGTTGAAGCAAGTGAGGCATGTGACGTATTTAAAATAGTCATAGGTGCTCATGACATGTCTTCAAGCCTTTACTCATGGGCGCCTATTTGTGCTCCTCGACAACGCCTCTTGGGTGGAGCTTGTGGGAAATTCTTTTGAAGATGGTGATGGTGATCGCTTCACTCCAAAATTATGAAGTTGAAGTCGAAGATGCCGATGACGATTCCTCCGACCCCAAACATTGGCGAAAGTGAAGTAGAAAATGTCGGTGGGGACTTCTTGCCGAAATGTTGATGAAGTCATTGTTGATGATGCGGAAGTCATTAT